>NC_141024.2:59247500-59420000 GCF_052040795.2 Danio rerio
TCCCTCCCTTGATTTAAAATGCAGTTGTTTAAGAAAAGAGGCTGATTTAAAATGTTCTCTCTCCCTAGAGGTTTAAAATGCACATTGTTAAAAAATTTGCCCCAAGCTCTTAACAATTCCTTATAAAAATCCGGCACCCTCTCCGCCATCCAGTTTTTTGTTTAATAAGGTTGATTAGAAAACAGTGTAGGGCCTAGTGGGCTTGAGGAATGACTCGTCGGCAACCTGTGGTTTTGGGGAAAAGTAACTGCCACCTATTGTTGAGATCACGCCTTTTGGATTTGTTGTACAAGAGCCTCTTTATGCATGTGCAAAGTAACTGAGTAGAAAGCATAGTAAATTATGCTTCCCCCCCCCACTGTCTTAGACGAAACTGCGTTTGGAAGTATCATATCCAGAGGTTTTTTCTTTTAGTGTTAAGACTAAGTAGGCCAGAGCACCTGTCTTGGCAACAGCAGGTGCTAGGTTCAAATCCAAACTGCACCTTTCCTTCAGATTATGGGAGAGTGGCTTTCTGATCTGAAACTCTTTCAATGGCCGATAGCATATGTTTGTCCTGATTTCCATTTTCCGAGCTGACTCTGGGTTTGGATGTAATGAAACTGGAGGTTCCAAAAAACACTTAACACATGATTTAGGATAGATTAAATAAAAATAAATTCATGCATTTTTTGCTTTGATCTTGAACAGAGGCCAGGTTACCGGTCAGGTTTGAGACATGATCATCCAGACTCTAAAAGACCACGTCCGTCTTGTCAGCATTTTCTGCATCCTGACATGCTGGTTTTTGTTGTGTATTATTTTTTTCTACTTCGATTTTTGTTATCAGGCAAATGTCTCTTACAGCGAGTTTTTGTGGCGCTGTGGCTTAGCTGGTCAAAGCGCCTGTCTCGTAAACAGGAGATCCTGGGTTCAAATCCCAGCAGTGCCTAATGTACGGGTGCCACGGTTGCTTTTTGTTAAGAGTAATGAGTGTTTACGCAGCGGGATGTTTAGCAGTCGGTTTCTTAACAAAACTCAAATCCTTAAGAACGCTGCTCGTTCAAGAGAGCTTTGGACGATGGCTTTATAAAGCATAGTGTGGTAATGCCTAACCAATTGGACTTTAATATTTCAAGTCCAGACATTGACACATGCAGCGCTACCGTTGTTAGTTTTTTTTTCTTTTTTCGAATTAAACAATTAGCCCCTTCCACAGTTGTTTGGCCACTGTGGCTTAGTTGGTCAAAGTGCCTGTCTAGTAAACAGGAGATCCTGGGTTCGAATCCCAGCAGTGCCTTGTTGACAGTTGGCCATTCGTTCATGGGCCAGAAAGTACTAAAAAGTGTTTTCTGTGCAACAGTGCTAGAGGCAGCAGAGCACCCAGGCTCTGTGGCGCAATGGATAGTGCATTGGACTTCTAGGCTGTGAGCTGAGCCGTTCAAAGGTTGTGGGTTCTAGTTCCACCAGAGTCGCAAGCTTGGCTCTTTATCTTCACTGACTTAAGGTGTGGTGCGTTTCTAACATTTTAGGCATCTGTCCATCCCGTTTTGCTTCTTTCTTTCATTGCGCAGTGCAGGCTCAGATACTAGGGGTACTCTACAATAAAGCCGATGACTAAATTGAGCTGTTTTAAATAAGGGAGATTAGAAAACAGTGTAGGGCCTAGTGGGCTTGAGGAATGACTCGAAGGCAACCTGTGGTTTTGGGGAAAAGTAACTGCCACCTATTGTTGAGATCACGCCTTTTAGATTTGTCGTACAAGAGCCTCTTTATGCATGTGCAAAGGAACTGAGTAGAAAGCATAGTAAATTTTGCTTTCCCCCCACTGTCTTAGATGAAACTGCGTTTGGAAGTATCGTATCCAGACGTTTTTTCTTTTAGTGTTAAGACTAAGTAGGCCAGAGCACCTGTCTTGGGTACAGCAGGTGCTAGGTTCAAATCCAAACTGCACCTTTCCCTCAGATTATGGGAGAGTGGCTTTCTGATCTGAAACTCTTTCAATGGCCGATAGCATATGTTTGTCCTGATTTCCATTTTCCGAGCTGACTCTGAGTTTGGATGTAATGAAACTGGAGGTTCCAAAAAACACTTAACACATGATTAAGGATAGATTAAATAAAAATAAATTCACACATCTTGAACAGAGGCCAGGTTACCGGTCAGGTTTGAGACATGATCCTCCAGACTCTAAAAGACCATGTCCATCTTGTCTGCATTTTCTGCATCCTGACATGCTGGTTTTTGTTGTGTATTGTTTTTTCTCCTTTGATTTTTGTTATTGGGCAAATGTTTCTAACAGTGAATTTCTGTGGCGCTGTGGCTTAGCTGGTCAAAGCGCCTGTCTTGTAAACAGGAGATCCTGGGCTCAAATCCCAGCAGCGCCTTAGTCCAGGTGGTGCGTGTGCTTGTTTTATATAGCTTGCCGGATCGAATTATAAAATTGTATAGCTTTGAGGCGTAATGAATACTGTGACAAATAGAGTTAAACAACTTCTTTGCTTGCGATTTTTAGACTCAATGTGTATTTTTAGTCTCTGTGTGCAAAAACGTCCTGCCTTCTTTTCAGCTGTGGCTTAGTTGGTCAAAGCGTCTGTCTTGTTAACAGGAGATCCAGGGTTCAAATCCCAGCAGTGCCTAATGTACAGGTGCCAGGGTGGCTTTTTGTTAAGAGTGCATGCAGCGCTACAGTTGTTAGTTATTTTTTTCTTTTTTCAATTAAAAAAATTAGCCCCTGTCAAGGTCATTTGGCGCTTTAGCTTGGTTGGTCAAACTGTCTTGTAAACAGGAGACCCTGGAATCAAGTTCCAGCAAAAGTGACTATCAGCTATTGTTGAGATCAAGCCT
Source organism: Danio rerio (assembly GCF_052040795.2). Taxonomy (NCBI): domain Eukaryota; kingdom Metazoa; phylum Chordata; class Actinopteri; order Cypriniformes; family Danionidae; genus Danio; species Danio rerio. The sequence goes on from NC_141024.2 coordinate 59,250,327, forward strand.
TTTGAATTTGTTGTACAAGAGCCTTTTTATGCACACACATACACACACACACACACACACACACACACACACACGTGATATGGCTAAAAAAAATGTAAACAGGGATTTTGACAAGTTATTGACTATTATAAGATTTTAAATACAGTATGTCGGGACCAGTTGTAATTTCCATATCTTGCCATATATCATGCCAAATATAAGCTTTCTATATGGGGACTTGCAGTGAGAAAAAAATGACAGTAAACCTACATTATGATGGAATGAGAATTAGCCACTAAATCAAAAAGTTACGAATTGCCATGAGATTGCGTTGGAATAAACTTAGTTTAGTGTATCCACTGTCTGTACTGTTCCCTCTACACTTATGTATAAACCATTATGAAACCTGTATCATATATTTTAAACAAAAATGACTGAAAAAGATTGTTTATTGTAATGATGTGCATCTTGTGTGCTGGTGATCTAAAGTTTGTTCCTGTAGTATTTATATGATAAAAGGATTATGTGAACCAATGATCCTTCAAATGCAAGACTTCTCAAAGCAAATGAATGCAGCATGCAGAGTATTGAACACTGGAGAGTCTGTGTTTAAAGTAGTGAATGTTTCGAGTTTTGAAAATTGATAACAGGGTTCTGAAATTTGTGGCAAAACAAATGAAAAAAAAACTGTAATTGGGGTTTCCACAGTGGAATGAACCGCCAACTTATCCAGCGTATGTTTTACACAGCAGATGCCCTTCCAACCACAACCCATCACTGGGAAACACACACACTTATTCAGAGACTCATACACCACAGTCAATTTTAGCATGCTCAATTCACCTATACTTCTTGCTGTGAGATAAGGTGCAACCCACTATGCCACGGCATCACCCATTAGCAGGGCTCGAAATTAACCTTTTTGCTTGGTAGCACCGGTGCTCATAACTTTAAAAATGCAGGCGCATCAGCAAAAATGTTGTCGCACCCACTAATCATAAGCATCATTACTACAAGTTTTATACAAACATATTAATTGCATTTGAAATCAACAGTATAAATGCAAGCGTGAGGAAAATATGCCTCGTCCCGTTATCTCAAGAAAATACATTTTTATAACATAACTGAGCAAGGGCGTAGGTTTGCACCTTACATTGGTGGGGACTGGGGACGAGTCACCCCCGCCAAGAATGAATATTGTTTATATATATATATATATATATATATATATATATATATATATATATATATATATATATATATATATTGCTATTTATTATTTAACTGCTATTAAAATGTATTATTAACTAATCCTCTCTTCTTACAGTTTATTAAGTTAAATTAAATAGTCATGCGGTTAGCCAAGGGGGGTCAAGTGGTTTGAAAGACCAACAGTTGGATTATTATTATTATTATTATGTTTGAATTTATCTCATTATTCAAATGGATAAATCCTCACTGAGGAAGGTTGAATGTGCCGGCCAGTTTGTCATTTGCCTATAGGCTTTAGTTTTTAATTTAAATCAAGTTTTAACAAATTTCCCAAAGAAAATTATGATAAAAAATTGTATTTTAAAAATAAGTATATTTACATATTTGAAGAGTTTAGATGTAAAAACCTCTGAATGCCATTTAATATTTTCTTCTAAAATGAGCATTTTTCTCCAACTCCTGTGTGTGGACTCAGTGATTTACCTTTTATAGTGACAAATACGTTCTTTTCATTGCCTTTAAAGTGAAATAACTGAACATAAATATACAAGGCTAAGAAAAATGCTCATTTTACATGGCATTTAGAGGTTTTGGCATCTGTACTTTACTTCATTTTTTTATTCTAAGAATTTAAAGTCCTAATTTCTAGTTCAAAGTATTTTTATTATTTATAAAACTGTAATAAAATTTTCAGTTTAAATATGTAAATAAAGCAATTTGACAAAATGGTAGGAAATAGTTTTGGTACATCAAAAAGTGTAGTTGTAATAACTATCCAACAGGATTATCCAGCAAAAATTAGTTCTTAATATGTCACTAAAATGTCATATTTATACCTCAATTAAACAGAAAATCAGGTGAATAACTGCAAAAAGGTTCAGTTTTTTTAGAAAACAAATAATCCCTTTCAATAAGCTGGCTACAGGCCTGAAAGTGCAATGTTAAAATGATGTTTAATAACTGATAAAGAGAGAGTTTAATAAAAACTTTCGTTTATTTTTCGTACAAATTAAACATCTCTCAGTATTATTAAAAGATGGAGCACAGGCTGTAGTTTTTCTGACAAATTGTTTCAACCAAAATTGGAGATGTTACTCTAAGAGATTAGGAGAACTGGCAGGGTCATATACGTTTACATGTAGGTGTCTATTCTGCAGTTAGTTTTCAGGGAATATTGTTTACAGACTAGTCTGCTTTAACGTTAGACTGAACGTAAAAGCGGTGAAAACACTAGCATAACGGCATTATCATCATGGACTCATTCAGTAGCGAACTTGAGTTTATGTGACTTACACTTTTCGTTGGAAAAAGCTCTTTATGTCCACCTCTTCTTGCTACCCTCCATCCTAACTTGTGCGTGTCTGTCTTACACCTCGCACATTGGGAAATTCCCCCCGCGCACTTGTTTTGGCGCTGTTTGTATCTGAAACTATGGTCTGAAAGCAGCCACTCACATGACAGCAGGGAAAGGCACAGCCAATCACAATGTTTATATGTGTTTGGGGGCGGTGCGACTGGAGGAGAGAACGTGATTTAACCCTTTCGGCATGTCTAGGTTTATACTGACAGTGCGATGTTTTTAAGTGAATTAAATTATTGGTGGGACATTTTGGTAGTTTGTGGATATTGGTGGGGACACGTCCCCACCGTCCACCCTAAATCTACGCCCCTGTAACTGAGTGTCAAAAAGATACACAGAGCGCCCACCGGCCCTGCACGCACTGCTTGACATGAATACATCTGTTAACGATATAACTGTGCTGTTCTCACGGGTGCTGTCTGATACTGCACTGATGCTTTTGACATGTACTGCACCTTATTATATGCATACGTCATGTTAATAGCAATACCGGTCTTTTCATGAGTAGCGATATTAGTTTACTCAGTGTAGGCCCGTTTGCGATGTCCGTTTAACTGAGTGATTGACAGCTGATATTTCAGTGCTAGAGAAGTGGGCCAATAAGAAGAGCGCAAAGGCGGGGCACGGATTACGGACTTGGCTTTGTTTACTGCAGCAAGGACAACTGTTTTAAACCATTCCTGAGCGCTGCGTTTCCCGTTTCAAGCACAGAGATGCATTCAGCATGAATGTCTCCCGAATCCGCTCATGTGGTGAACATTTTGCACAGTAAAAACTGGTCGCACACAACACATTCATGCACTTGCAAAAATGCTCCCAAATATATTTTGAGGTCGCATAGATAAAATTTCGGGCACATATGTGAGCAAAATGGTCGCAATTTCGAGCCCTGCCATACTAGTGTCTTTTTTATGTTACTTGTACTTATTTTTCAGATATCTTTTAAATGAAATACTTGTGCTATTAATTAAATACTAGAGTTTTCAAAATATACTAGTGCTTACTCATTAGACACTGATTTATTTTATTAGATACTAGTACTTATTCATTAGATAGTACTTATTAAATATATAGTTTTTATTTATTAGATACTAGTACTAATTTTAATAGTTACTAGTAACTATTCTGTTGTTTAGGTCTTGTTTTTGGTCTAAAACATTAGACCATGTTTACACAAAGATGGGGTAGACTCCACACTCCAGGACAGGTTTCAACACACAGACTGGGGTATGTTTGCTTCCCAGGCTACACATGGCTTTCAAACAGACATTGACAGTTACACTTCCTCTGTTCTGGAATATATCTGTTATATATCTGTTACAACCCAGAAACAGATCACTACATACCCGAAACAGAAGCCATGAATAAACAAGGAGGTGCTCCTCCTGCTGAAAGCACGCAACACTGCCTTCACACTATCACACTCACCTATCACACTCACCTCCTCAGAAGTACACAACGCACTGAGTCGGATCAATGTGCGAAAGCCTGCTGGACCAGATGGTATTCCTGGGCGTGTCTTTAAAACATGTGCAGAACAGCTCGCTGGGGTATTCACAGACATTTTCAACCTGTCGCTTAACCTAGCAGCTGTGCCAACATGCTTTAAAGCCACCTCTATTGTGCCAGTGCCCAAACACTCCAGCCCAACATGCCTGAATGACTACCGCCCTGTAGTACTCACACCCATCATCATGAAGTGCTTCGAGCGATTGGTCCTGGCACATCTAAAAGACTCTCTGCCATCCACACTGGACCCACATCAGTTTGCTTACCGTGGCAACAGGAGCACAGAGGATGCAGTCTCTATAGCACTGCACTCTGTACTCACACACCTGGACAATTAAAACACTTATGCACGAATGCTGTTTGTGGCATTCAGCATTCAACACTGTCATACCCTCCAAGTTACTGATCAAACTAAGAGACCTGGATATCGACACATCACTCTGCAACTGGATTATGGACTTTCTGACTAACAAACCTCAAAATGTTAGATCAGGTCACATCTGCTCCACCAGCGTCACACTCAACACTGGTGTACCACAGGGCTGCTGAGCCCCTTCCTCTACTCCCTTTTTTACCATCGACTGCAGGGCTGTGAACAGATCTAACACCATCATCAAATTTACAGATGTCAGATGCTACTGTCAGGTTCTGCATTGCAGGCTCGCTATTATGGCCCGTATGTAGTTAAAGAAAAGGTGAGTGAACTTGACTATGTGATTGCTACTTCTGACAGAAAGGAAAAAACTCGGCTGTGTCACATAAACATGCCTTACTTTGAACGATCGTCAAATGTGTCTAGAGAGAATGCTGCTGTTTTAACTGTGTTGCCCACAGAGACTGACCGGTGCTGAAATTTCTGATCACCGTGCGCTGTCCAGTGCTGATCCGTTGATCAGTCCTTTGTCTCCCATTGTTGCTGACGGCGTGTTGTTGGAGGAGGAAGACGTGGAGTTTCCTGCTCCTGAGTTAGTGGCGGGAAGACAAAAAAATTCTGAGATTGTCCAAAACCTTGACTTTTATCTTTCCTATTTAACAGTTGTTGAACGATCGGATGTGGTTGGTCTTATTGAAAATCATCTTGAGTTATTCTCGGATGTTCCTACCCGTACGTGTTTAATTGAGCATGATATTGATGTGGGTGACGCGTTACCAATAAAACAGCATGCTTATCGGGTAAGTACAGAAAAGCGAGAACAGATGCAATAAGAGGTAAATTTCATGCTCGAAAATAACATCGCTGAACCAAGCTCCATGTCCATGGAGTTCACCCTGTTTGCTTGTAAAGAAATCTGACAACACATTTCGATTTTACACTGATTTTAGAAGTGTAAAAGATCTCACTAAGCCTGATAGTTATCCGTTACCTCGTATGGAGGATTGCATGGATCGCGTTGGGAATGCGGTTTTTGTTTCAAAAATTGATCTGCTCCGAGGTTATTGGCAGGTGGGCCTTAGTGACCGTGCTAAGGAAATATCTGCGTTCGTTACACCAGATCGTTTTCTAAATTACACCGTAATGGCTTTCGGCCTTCGAAACGCACCGGCCACTTTCCAACGTTTAGTAAACCGCGTAATTGAAGGCTTGCAGAACATCGAAGCGTATTTGGATGACTTGGTTATTTATAGCACCTCTTGGTCTGAGCATATAAAACAACTAGAGACCTTATTCAACCGTGTGTCGAGTGCCAACCTCACTATCAATTTGGCAAAGTGTGAATTTGGTCGAGCAACTGTGACTTATCTTGGGAACGTTGTGGGTGGTGGACAAATCGTCCAGTCGAGTCAAAGGTGGAGGCAATTCGTAATTTTCCAGTGCCCACTACGCGCCGTGAACTCCGTCGCTTTTTAGGGATGGTTGAATACTTCAGAAATTTTTGTAGAAATTTTACTGTAGTTGCTTGTCCCTTAACTGACCTTCTCAGTCCAAAAATACCATTCAAATGGTCTGAGGAATGTCAGATGAGTTTTGAGAAAATAAATGCCATTTTGATTAGTTCTCCAGTCCTATCTGTGCCCGATTTTTCTTCTCCTTTTATTCTTGCTGTTGATGCAAGTGACACTGGTGCAGGTGCTGTTCTCCTCCAGACAGATATTAATGGAATCGAACAACCTGTCTGTTTCTTCTTGAGGTTACTCAACCATTGAAAAGGAGGCGCTCGCACTTGTCCTTGCTCTCCAACATTTTGATGTTTATATTGGTTCTGTTTCGTATCCTTTAATTGTTTACACAGATCACAACCCCTTACTTTTCATTAGTCGGATGAAAAACCACAACCAGCAATTGATGAGGTGGAGTTTGTTTTTACAAACGTTTCAACTAGACATTCGGCACATCCATGGAAAGGATAATGTTATTGCGGATGCTTTATCACGTGTCTGATAGAATAAATTGTAGTTTTTGTTTCAGGTAAGATGTTTTTTCTTCCCTACAATTTATTCACTTAAGGTGAAGGGTGTTACGTGGGTCTGTGTTATTTAATTAATCTATTTATTCCCGGTTTGTGGTTGTTGCGATCAAGTACTAGGATGAGTGTTTCTACCCGGCTTATCCAGGATTGGATGATGCCCTTCACTGGGGATTTCCACTATATAAGGCTGACAGCGATGGCGTCTCTGTCTCTCTCTGTCTTGCAGTCTCTCGCCCTCCCTCAGCTCGGTGATGGCTTGCGCTCAGGCGGTCTGGCTGGTGGTGCTCCGCAAGCCCGGCGATCATTCATCTAGATGCCGCTCCATTTAGTGTTTTGCTCCTGTTCAACTTTTGATTCTTAGTTCGTAATGTGTTAACTAGTTTGTTTAATTTGATACTTTGTTTTGTTTTGTTGGTATGAAACCTGCTCAGGGAAAGCAGCATGGCAAGGTAGCGTGGCCGAGTGGTCTAAGGCGCTGGATTAAGGCTCCAGTCTCTTCGGGGGCGTGGGTTCAAATCCCACCACTGCCAGGCAGTCCTTTTAGGATGCTTGGGATGACCTTTCTGCTAGAGCAAACAGACTTGCAAAGTGATACTGCATGCTTCCGCTCACATCCAAACGTAGACTCCTTGGCCAAAGTTGAAGGGCTTCACTAGGAAGCTTGGCGTCCTCTCTGCTTTCGTAAAATTGGGCAGAAAAGGGACCACTGCATAGAGTCATCTGGGATAGTGTAGCCAAAGGATCTAAGGCGCTGGTTTTCGGCTCCAGTCTCTTCGGGGGCGTGGGTTCTAATCCCACCGCTGCCTGGCAGTCTTTTTAGGATCCTTGAGAATGACCTCTCTGCTTGACAAACAAACTTGCAAAGTGATACTGCACGCTTCCGCTCACATCCAAATGTAGACTCCTTGGCCAAAGTTGAAGGGCTTCACTAGGAAGCTCTGCGTCCTCTCTGCTGTTCTGCTTCTGTAAAATTTGGCAGAAAAGGGACCACTGCATAAATCCATTTAGGGTAGCGTGGCCGAGGGGTCTTAAGGCGCTGGATTTAGGCTCTAGTCTCTTTGGGGACGTGGGTTCAAATCCCACCGCTGCCACACGTGCTTTTAAACACGGCCAAACTGCTTGAGTGTGGTGCGCGTTCTCAGTGAACGCTGGAAATGAGAGAGTACATTAAGGTTGGAAACTAGTCAGTATAATGTGTTCTTTGAAACTCACGGCAGACTTGGTGTGACCGCAACACATCCCCAGGCTCGAATATGCTCAGAAGCAAGTGTCTTCCCCACGATTAGATTGCAGCATCTTAACAAAGTCTGCAATGGAAGGCTCTCTCTGCCATTGCTCCTTTTAGCAAGAGCCCCCTTTTGAAACAGGAACAGTAAAGATTCACAATTAGAGTAGTAATACTCTATAACTGGATTTGAATATAATAACAACAGCAATGTGGGGTCTGCTGTGATGGAATCAATAACTTTCACTCTTTTGTGAAATAACAGTTACCTTGTAATCAGGTGCTTAAATGCATCACAGCTGGCTGCCGTTTGGAGTAGACTTCAAATGCCTTAAGGTGTGCTCAAATAGAGACAGAACTGTGGTTGACAGGAAGGTGGGAGTGCTTCCTAAGCTGGTATCTAGGAGCTCTCTTTCTTTGTGGAGGAGCTCCAGCAAGGTGTTGGTATGAAAACTGCTCAGGGAAAGCAGCTTGGCAAGGTAGCATGGCCAAGTGGTCTAAGGCGCTGGATTAAGACTCCAGTCTCTTTGGGGGCGTGGGTTTAAATCCCACCGCTGCCAGGCAGTCCTTTTAGGATGCTTTAGATGACCTCTCTGCTTGAGCAAACAGACTTGCAAAGTGATACTGCATGCTTCCGCTCACATCCAATCGTAGACTCCTTGGCCAAAGTTGAAGGGCTTCACTAGGAAGCTCGGCGTCCTCTCTGCTTCTGTAAAATTGGGCAGAAAAGGCACCACTGCATGGAGTCATCTGAGATAGCGTAGCCAAGGGATCTAAGGCGCTGGATTTCGGCTCCAGTTTCTACGGGGGTGTGGGTTCTAATCCCACCGCTGCCAGGCAGTCCTTTTAGAATGCTTGAGAATGACCTCTCTGCTTGAGCAAACAGACTTGCAAAGTGATACTGCACGCTTCCGCTCACATCCAAATGTAGACTTCTTGGCCAAAGTTGAAGGGCTACTCTAGGAAGCTCTGCGTCCTCTCTGCTGTTCTGCTTCTGTAAAATTTGGCAGAAAATGGACCACTGCATGGCTCCATCTAGGGTAGTGTGGCCGAGGGGTCTAAGGTACTGGATTTAAACTCCAGTCTCTTTGGGGGCGTGGGTTCAAATCCCACCACTGCCAGATTTGGTTTTAAACACGGCCAAACTGATTGAGTGTGTGCGTGTTCTCAGTGAACACTGGAAATGAGAGAGTACATTTAAGTTGGCAACTAGTCAGTCTAATGTGTTCTTTGAAACTCATGGCAGACTTGTTGGTGTGACAGCAACACATCCCCAGGCTCGAATCTGCTCAGGAGCAAGTGTCTTTCTCACGATTAGATTGCAGCATCTTAACAAAGTCTGCACTGGAAGTCTCTCTCTGCCATTGCTCCTTTTAGCAAGAGCCCCCTATTGAAACAGGAACAGTAAAGATACACAATTAGAGTAGTAATACTCTATAACTGGATTTGAATATAATAACATCAACAATGTGGGGTCTGCTGTGATGGAATCAGTAACTTTCATTATTTTGTGGAATAACAGTTACCTTGTAATCAGGTGCTTAAATACATCGCAGCTGGCTGCCGTTTGGAGTAGACTTCAAATGCCTTGAGGTGTGCTCAAATAGAGACAGAACTGTGGTTGACAGGAAGGGGGGAGTGCTCCGTAAGCTGGTATTAAGGAGCTCTCTTTCTTTGTGGAGGAACTCCAGCAAGGCATGGCCAAATTGAACTGATTTCCCAGAGCTGTTTTGCTACTTGAAACAAGTTGGTGCAAAAACTGTTTAGGGAAAGCAGCTTGGAAAGGTAGTGTGGCCGAGCGGTCTAAGGCGCTGGATTAAGGCTCCAGTCTCTTCGGGGGCGTGGGTTCAAATCCCACCGTTGCCAGGCAGTCCTTTTAGGATGTTTGAAAAGACCTCTCTGCTTGAGCAAACAGATTTGCAAAGTGATACTGCATGCTTCCGCTCACATCCAAACGTAGACTCCTTGGCCAAAGTTGAAGGGCTTCACTAGGAAGCTAGGCGTCCTCTCTGCTTCCGTAAAATTGGGCAGAAAAGGGACCACTGCTTGGAGTCATCTGGGATAGCGTAGCCAAGGGATCTAAGACGCTGGTTTTCGGCTCCAGTCTCTTCGGGGGTGTGGGTTCTAATCCCACCGCTGCCAGACAGTCGTTTTAGGATGCTTGAGAATGACCTCTCTGCTTGAGCAAACAGACTTGCAAAGTGATACTGCACGCTTCCGCTCACATCCAAATGTAGACTCCTTGGCCAAAGTTGAAGGGCTTCACTAGGAACCTCTGCGTCCTCTCTGCTGTTCTGCTTCTGTAAAATTTGGCAGAAAAGGGACCACTGCATGGATCCATCCAGGGTAGGGTGGCCGAGGGGTCTAAGGCGCTGGATTTAAGCTCCAGTCTCTTCGGGGGTGTGGGTTCAAATCCCACCGCTGCCAGATGTGGTTTTAAACACGGCCAAACTGCTTGAGTGTGTGCGCTTTCTCAGTGACTGCTGGAAATGAGAGAGTACATTAAAGTTGGCAAATAGTCAGTATAATGTGTTCTTTGAAACTCACGGCAGACTTGTTGGTGTGACAGGAACACATTCCCAAGCTCGAATCTGCTCAGGAGCAAGTGTCTTTCCCACGATTAGATTGCAGCATCTGGTAAGACCAAAGCTTGAAATTTGCATCACGTGAGTGCATGAGACCAATAGAAGATCAAAACATGAGCTATATGGAGCAATCAGTCGCTTTTAGCAACGTCTAATCATATTGTTTTATCTCGCACGTTTTTTGCAGCGCTGTACGAAAGAATTTTGCAAGCACAAACTCTAGTGTGACCGCGGCCCAACTTGCTTTCCGATTAACTATGCCCAGCAGCTATATATATAAATATATATATATATATATATATATATATATATATATATATATATATATATATATATATATATATATATATGAGCCTACCTTAGACAGAGTGGGTACATTTAGAAGCTGATGTGCTGTGGTGTGGAAGTTTCTGATTAAAAGTTGCTTTCTTGATTTCTTTGTTGCTTGATTTGTGCCTGTACCATAACAGATCTCTCTTGTTGTGATATGTGTCTTGGTAACCTTTAATGTGTTGTTTTTTGCTTATTGATTCGACTGCATTGAGTGAGTGAGTGCATTTTCCCTCCTTCTCCTGGTTAAGAGATAAAGCAATATAATAGAATTAGTTATATATCAGATAATATAAATAAATAATTAGCAACAAAAGACCAACTTCATAATGATTTTAGTGTAAAAGACTTTAATTTGAAGGAAAAAAAAGATGCTGGAGGACTGAATCAGATATGCATCCAGGGAGTTGCTGACGCACGTAACAAAAACAACATAAACAAAAAGTAGATTGGACCAGTTTCACAGAATTTTTTGTGGCACTGCAGAGTGCTTCTAAAGGGCTCATTGTTCTAGGGGTATGATTCTTGCTTTGGTTGCAAGAAGTCCTGGGTTCAAATCCCAGACGAGCCCTATGTCTGTCACAGAAAAAGCAGTGATGCTTTGGTGTTAATTGAAGCAACTTTTGCTGTGACCTTAGTTAATAAACATTTAGTTGATTTCTAATCTGAATTAGCCTAACCTGTACAATTATACAGACAAAATAGCAGTGGCAATGATTCGCTTGTTAGATTTGTTTATGGATCTTGAACAACGCACCAGCTTTATATGCAAGCACCATTTTTGTGTTTGTACGCAGTCTCTTCTCTGTAGGCACCATGCAGGATTCAAAATGACCTTTCGTGTTAGGAATCTTTTTACCCTTTTAGTCATAACAGGAAATATGGATGACAATGAAGGAAGTTAATTAAACACAAACACATCTCAAGAAGGTTTTTACAGCTACTGTGTTTCATTTACCAAACATTGCTCCTAAGTAGAAGTGAGACCTTCAAGAACGACCCAGATGGGACTTGAACCCACAATCCCCAGCTCCGGAGGCTGATGCTTTATCCATTAGGCCACTGGGCCATGTCACCGGTCTTCTATCAAGGATCTCTTGTATGCCTTCAACAAGATGCCACCGCATGAAAAACTGCACTTTAGGATCTCAATGCCAGTTTGCATTCCGTCAAATAAGAACTAATGGACAAACTTTTTCTTTCTGCAATCATTCACATTCGCGTCTCTGGTCTTGGGGTATGGTTCCAGCGTATAGTATGACTGGTCGTGAGAGTTTCGAATTCCAGTCAAGACCACTCTCATTAACTTGAAATCACAACCTTTCTGCAGCTATTTTCTTGTTTGCATTTCATCACCATCCACCTAACATGAGACCGTGAGTTGAGAGCCACGGGGTAATTGAAGTCAAGATCTCCATTACCAGTGCTTAGCGGAACCATTTAGTTTCTAACTTGACAGTGAGATTCGAGCGAGATTGGAAGAATCTTAATTGAAGTGTGCAGCAAGTCTGAGAATTCGAAGCTAACTATTATCCTCAGATCATCACACCTAACCTTCGAGTGGTCAGGATTTTTTCACACAACTTAAAAGTAACCCAACAAACACGACTTGAATCCACAATCTCCAGTTTGGAAGGTTGATGCCTTATCCATTAGGCCACTGGGCCAATACAAGCATTTACTATATCTGTTGTATCACTCAGTAAGTTCCTGTAACTCAGAAAACAGCACTTTAGGATTCCTATTGCTTTCAGATGATCTGGTGTGTACACCTAATGACAAAAGAGCTTCTCTGAAGAGTTTTCCATTGTCATGTCTTTTTGACCTAAGGGTATGAACCTAGCTTTTTGAAGGTCACACTGGATTGTGCTGCACAGCCAACTTAAAAGGAACTGCATCAAAAACGACCCAGATGGGACTTGAACCCACAATCCCCAGCTTCGAAGGCTGGTGCCTTATCCATTAGGCCACTGGGCCATTTTTTACTGCCTGTAAAGTAAAATATGCATCCATGGGGGTTGCTGACGCACGAAACAAAAACAACATGAACAAAAAGTAGTTTAGACCGGTTTCACAGACTTTTTTTGTGGCACTGCTGGGTGCTACTTAAGGGCTTGTTAGTCTAGTGCAGGGGTCTCAAACTTGTGGCCCGCGGGCCATTTGCGGCCCTCAGTGCAATATTTTGTGGCCCGCACCGACCGCTGTACACTGACAGAATCCGTCCACACTACGCCGGAGTTCTCGAGCGCTGAAAACAGATCGTTTCGAAAACGCTGGAGAGGCCGTTTTCATTCTGAAACGCTGCTGCTCCGTCTCAGTGTGGATGGGGAAAGACGGAGACATCTGAAAACGGAGGCGGGGCTGCAGACATTCGCCTCTCTGATTGGGGCTTTTCCTCAATATTAAGTAGCCTAACACACAGTTCAGTCCTGAATCTTCTCCATGTAAGTTCAGACTTCGCAAGTTTGATCAAGGCTACAACTCTTCTTCTCAGTTTGATATGGAAAACATACCGAGGATACGCGTCAATCTTCACAGGGAACCGTGTACTTTATAACTTCATTCACATCACCCTGGCTACGTTGCTTCACTTTCTCAACAATAAAATGTAAACTTGATATAAGGAACTACCTATTTTTATTTTAATATTAACAACCAAACAGACAGCAGAAATGTTGAGGCGTCGTGCTGCATGAGCGTCATCTTCACAGTGTGGATATTTATATCAAAACGGAGCCAATAACAACTGCCTCCTTTCAATTTCAGTGAAAATACGAAACATACCCTCTCTTTTGCTGAATATCAGTTTTAATAATCGATAATGGCCATTATAAAAGTATAACATACAATAAGTTTATACATTATAGGAAATAAAGGCAAGCGATCAGTCAATATACAGAATGTAGGCTACGTGGTTACATTAATCATTAACTTATCTTTGCGCTCAGCCAAAACACGTTACGTGAGAGCAAGTAATAGATTCCAATGACCAAAGTCAGGGAATATGTCGTTAGATAAAGACAACAAGATTAATTAAATATCACGTTTAATAAATATAGTGAGATTAGATCCAGCGGGAGATGCTTGATGAGGAGTCCGACTAGCAGAGCTCTCATCTGGGTAGATGGGCTGCAGCGCTTGCCAAAGTGTGTGTGGTCACGTGATGTGCGTTTTCAGCGTTTTGGTGTGGACGGAGAGCAGTTCAGAAACGCTGGGTAAAACGCGAGTGTGGACGCGGATCGTTTTCATTCTAAAACGCCGTTTTACAACTAAAACGCACTAGTGTAAACGGGGCCTGACAGAATCAGCGGAGCAGGGAGAGAGAGCACTCCCCGCTCCGCTGATTCTATCCGTACACAGCGGTCACTGGCATTCCCCGCCCGCCGTGTAAACAAAGGGGCGGGGATGCCGGTGACGTCACCACGCACCCCGCCCCTGTGTTAGACGCTGTGATGGGCGGGAAGTGTTTAGGAGGGAACTCGCGCCGGCCAGAACCAAGGTAAGCTGTTCCCGCCCCTGCCTGCCACTTAGCTACCTATCTGCAGCCTGCCACCTACCTAGCTACAGCCTGCATCTTATATATATTATAGGTAGATACAGACTGGCACAGACTGATGTGACTGGAGTGGGGTGGGGGTGTTTTATTTATACATATATACGCCTTTTTTTTTAGGTGAGGGAATGGAAGTTTTGAGTGTGTGAGAAGTGTGTGAGAAGTTATTCTCCACCTTGAACTTCAATAAGCCAAAGTACAGGTCTAGAATTAATGATGATCATCTTCAAGCCATACTGAGGGTCTCAACTGCTTCTGCTCTAAAGCCAAATGTGGTTCAGATTTGTGAAAAGAAGCGCTGCCAAGTCTCTGGCAGCAAGAAGTAGGCAAAAGATGCCATGTTCAGAAGAACTGTTCATAATCTTCACTCAATGTTCTTTTAATGTTCAGGACACTTCATGTACAGAAGAAATAATTAAAACTGTTAATAATGACATTTGAGGACTTTTTTTTTGTGAAATCCCTTATGCGGCCCAGCCTCACCCAGACTTTGCCTCCTGCGACCCCCAGGTAAATTGAGTTTGAGACCCCTGGTCTAGTGGTATGATTCTCGCTGAGGTTGCGAGAGGTCTTGGGTTCAAATCCTGCATGAGCCCCCTGGCTGTCACAGAAAGAGCAGTGAAGTGGTGCTGTGCTGTGCTGACTAGGGTATTTTTATGTTAATTGTAGCACTTTCAACTGTGAAATCAGTTAATGAACATGTAGTGGACTTCTGATCTAAATCAGTCTAACTTGCACATTTATACAGACAAAATAGAAGCATAATATTTTGGAACTATTCCTATACGATAATTTCTACAATATTTTAATGGGATACAGTTTATATCTTAATTAAGATATGCTTTTCTATTCACTTGTTAAGTTGTGAAGTGTTGGTGACGTATGTAATACTGTTTCCGGGTCCAAGCCTCCACTCGTTTGAGTTGAGAAATTATTCGTTTATGATCACTTTTTATTCATATCACACATTAAAGTTAATTTTTTATGAAGTCAGTGTACGCAACAATCTCTGGGATTGCTGCATCACAAATACCAGAATTTTAACAATTTATAAAAAAATTAATTACTTTCTGGCCATTGTATATTAGGCATGGACATATATGTTGTGATCTTGATTTTCGAAACTAAATCGCTTTGTAAACATTTATTATTACCATTTCACGAGTCTCCCCATTCAGTTGAATAGAGCGCTTGGACCCGGAAGCCACTTTGCATGACGTCTCACTGAACTAGCAGATTGTCTCTCTTAGTTTTGAATGTTTTATGCAGTTTGCTTAAGCTCACCTTCATGTACTTGAGTGTACAGTATTAGTGCACAAATTTCCATACAAACATGTCTATACCAAAAACATATACAATGTCACTAGACCAAACTGTGGGCTGGCCCACTCGAAACAGAAGTTCACTGTGGGCCCAAAGCAAGTCCACACAAAGAGGAGTGTATATGGCCACACTGGGCGAAGTATAGCTATACTGGGGCACAGTATCTGGGTCAGAAGTATGTCCTATAAGCATGCTCTGTGGGTATTTAGTAATTAACAAAATAGTTAGGTCCCACTAATACTAAGTTGAGTCCAGGCACAAAATGTGCCTATAAGGTCCCAGTAAAGCACTTATATGCAGGGCCATTGTGGCTTTAACACAGAACAAAACTAGTTCACTTCTACTATGTAGCAAAATAGCACAATATCACTTCAAATGCATAATTACATATTATGAAAGCATAAACTAAAATCAGTAATAAATGAAGCATCTAAAAAATATAAAGACAACATGGACTATTTTTCAAAGGTTTGGGACAAAACTGCTTTAGTTTATAAAAATGCAAATATAAAAGTAACCTTGTAAATAATTATTCCTTTTTAATATGTTAACTTTTCAATTTGAATATGTTAAAATATAATTTATTCCAATGATGTTAAAGCTGCATTTGAGGCATTTGTGTCCTACATGAAACCATTCGAATGATTTGGTGCTTAAAAAACATTTAGATTTTATAGACTCAAAACTACTCATGCATTTTGACTATTTTTTATGTTTTGTGTTACAATGTAAAAGTTATTAATGTCACACACACACACATATATATATATATATGATAAAACAGAACAACTATATATAACATTAATTTATAAATCTGTCCTCTCAGGGGCATCAATATACTTATGTCTGATCACTGATCTTCTGCTCTTTCCATCACCCTGTGTCTTGCAAGAAGTTTTCACTTTGGATGCTGTGGCCAAGCTGCTTTTTGTATCACCTAAGTGAGATAAAACATAAAAAATATATTGAGTTAAACAAAACAAAGTAAAATTTTCATGTTTGTATTTTCCCTACCATTTGTACCCTAAAATTTCTCGTGGATAGGGAAACCTTACCGCACAGACATCAATTAGCCTATAAATAATTAATTTTGTTTGTTAAGTGCAAAGAGTTGTTTCAAACTATTTCTAAATTCAGTTCTAATTTCCAGAACAAAGTTTGGTCAAAATACTGAGTTATTTCCAAATACACCCGCTATGCCCCATATGGTCTAAAACCTGACAGGTGGACAAATCTAAGCTTGTTTTTAATAGAACAAATATAAATATGGCTATAATAAAAAATACTGCTAATAATGATAACATTATACAAAAGAAAATTGAATGAACTAAAAAAGCCTCCCGAGATGAAGAAAGTATGAAGGCAGTGGTTTTTAAATTCATGTAGGCTATAAATTAATATGTTTTGTAATATTTTAATCATTTATATTTATATACTATATATATATATATATATATATATATATATATATATATATATATATATATATATATATATATATCCTTATTATATATCCTTAATATATTATATCTTTTTCATATGTAAAGATATTTGCATATTGCATCGTGTGTGTAGTGTGTAAGCCAGGCGCACTTTGCGCAAGACAATAGACAGACTTTGTTCTGGTCTAAAGATCAGACTATTTGAAGTTTCTCAAAATAGCAACGCGCCAAAACACGCCTGCTTTTTTAGACCTGGGGTCCGTTCTTCGTACCTCGCTTAAATGATCTAAGATTATTTGGCAGATCCCGGATCTTTTAATCTTGATAACTGATCTCTCGCTAATTTGGTTCTTCAAACAAGTTCGCGAATTAGATTAGAATGTCTGGATAAACTGATCTGAGATCGCTGGATGTGTTGTGAAGGACAGATCTATCGATCCTCGAAATCATGATCAGCAATGCAACGATTGGCTGACGGCACAGCAGCTTAATGACATCATCTGATTAATATTCAATTATCCATGTGAGCAAAATTACATCAAATTAGCAGTAAACGGTTTGTTTAATATGACACGCAAGAACTTTCCACATTTGTTGTGAGCTGCAGGCTTTCCACTTTCATTTGTCAAGACAAGAGTATTCATCATGCATTTCAATGCAAATCAATGTATTTAGTTCTACATTTAGAAAAGATTTTCTTTATAATAGTATCCGTTTTTTAATCGGTGTAAAGAATAACTGGTTGTTTACAAAAGCATTTTCATATTGGTAAAGGTGTCTGCAACTTTTGTGAAGCATCAAATCACTGGCATATTAACTATCAAAACATGTTCATGACTGCTGAAATGTATTATTGCTTTAAAAAAAGTCACATATTGTGCATTTCTATTATACACAATTTGTACTAAGCGATCTAAAAAGTTCATACCAATAAGTTTTCTCTTTGCACCACCAGATGGCAGTCTTTGTTCATTTCGAGGGTGCAGATTGCATACGATTTATTAATATGTATAACTTTATTTATTTTATTAATGACTATAACTTTATATATATAGTTAAAAAATATGTACCATTTTCCCAAGTGTATATAACTACTACTGTAAGAAAATATCAGAATTCGGAACATAAGTTCTGTATTATCTTTGCTTAAACTGAGCCGATCTAATCCTGTGTATAGGAATTGAACCTGCTCCCGATCAGGTTTGACCTAGCAGAACTGTTGCCATGACAACAACTCTCGGATCAGCTTTGAAGAACGAAACGATCCTGGATCATGTCAAATCGTCAATATCCAAATCCAGCTAACTGAGTAATCCACGTACGAAGAACGGACCCCAGAACGCCTATGGGCGCACATTTGAGCGCAAATGCATTTGCTATTTAAACAGCGTGGCGCACTGCCTGAAAATGACCCTTGCGCCAAGCTTAAAGTAGTAAAAGACTATTGCGCTGCGCCTTGCGCCACGTTGCGCCGGGTGTATAATAGGGCCCTACATCTCAGGATCGTGGTTTCAAACCCCACGTTGGGCGTTTCTGTTATCTTTCTGTCTCTCTCACAGTAAACTTTTATTAGGGTTCATATAGCAGACCTTTTGAGACAAAGTTCAGCGTTTCTATCACTGTTGGTGACCTTTTACTATGTCTCTGTGGTGCAATCAGTTAGCGCATTCAGCTGTTAACTGAAAGGTTGATGGTTCAAGCCCACCCAGGGATGAATTAAGCTTCTTGCTGCCTTACAACTGCTAACACGTGCACTGGGCATAGATCCTGGGCCTCGTTCTGTTCAGCGTTTAAGATGAATTCAGGATTTAACAGAACGTTCTCACGGGTAGGAAGGGTATTGATGTCAACGGTGTCTAGCTCTTGAGTAAGCTCTTCAACAGCCTGGCTAGCTCAGTCGGTATAGCATGAGACTATTAATTTCAGGGTCGTGGGTTCAAGCCCCACGTTGGGCGTTACTTTTATTTTTCTGTTTCTCTCACAGCAAACTTTCATTAGGGTTCATATAGCAGACCTTTTGAAACAAAGTTAAGCATTTCTATCACTGTAGGTGACTTTTAAGTAAGTCTCTGTGGCGCAATCGGTTAGCGCGTTCGGCTGTTAACTGAAAGGTTGGTGGTTCAAGCCCACCCAGGGACGAATTAAGCATTTTGCAGGATTGCAACTGCTAACACGTGCACTGGGCATAGATCCTGGGCCTCGTTCTGTCCAGCGTTACAAGATGAATTCAGAATTTAGCAGAAGATTGTCACGGGTAGGGAAGGTATTGATGTCAACAGTGTCCAGGTCTTAGGTAAGTTGCCCGGCTAGCTCAGTCGGTAGAGCATGAGACTCTTAATCTCAGGGTCGTGGGTTCGAGCCCCACGTTGGGCGTTTCTATTACCTTTCTGTCTCTCTCACAGCAAACTTTCATAAGGGTTCATGTAGCAGACCTTTTGAGACAAAGTTCAGCGTTTCTACCACTGTAGGTGACCTTTAACTAAGTCTCTGTGGCGCTACCTGGATCAGGATCATCTGGCTCTCGCCCTCTATTGTCAGAATGGATGAGAGCCAATCGCGTTGCGGCATATGCAAATGAATAACAACACTGCTGTATTCTCACGAGCGCACAGCACAATATAACAGATCAAGGTAAGTTCTTTTTGTCAACGTTTAAATCTACTGATAAAAGCTGTTTTGTTTATTGTAGTCTTTTGTTATAACACAGTCTTGGCCTCCTAACGCTGATTTATTATTGTATGACAAGAATTTTAACAAAAGTCACCCTAAGTTCACTGTTTTTTGCATAGTGTTAAAGATCACGACCCGCACCCTGTTTAACATTACAGACTTGAGATATGATTGCAGAAATCATTAATTTGTTTGAATGTGTGTTTAATTTAATAACTGTATCTATATGAACATGCATATGTACTGTATATACAGTTGTTTGTGTCAATCAAAACGTTTGTAGACACATCAACAGCATAAAGGTAAAGTTGGTTTTATATTCACACATTCAGACTTTTCCCTTAATAATATAACTCCTTTAAAGTATTATTTGCAAACTCCAAACAGTGAAATCATATTAGAAGCCAATGACTATCAAAGTACAACATTGTTCACAGTCAAATAAACAGTGTTGATGTTGTTTTCAAGTCATATTTGCATGCTAATTCCGATCGAATATTCAAAGTAACATGGTAAACAATATAGAGACTTCTAAATGAACGAATGTGCGAATATAAAACCAACTTTACCTCTATATCAACAGCCCCCTCCCCCCATATTTCTTAGCCTAAAACAAAATAAAGTTTACACAAAATTATAGTCTTTCTCTGCTAAATCTTCATTAGCTATATGAATTGTAAGAATAAATTAAAAGCTGTAATTGCCTGCCTTTTGTTGCTAAATGTTTATTATGTTTATATGATGTATAACTGTTACAATGATGTACCCATAAGATATAGCTGCTAAATAATAATGAGCTATATGAATTATAGTTATGTATAACTAATGTGTTACAGTCATTCTGCTCTGAATAATAAAATTTTGTCTTTTGCGGCTAAATGTTTATTATTATGATTACTATTGTGTTAATGTGTTATAATTACCCATCTGATAAAAGAAATGCATGCCTTTTGCTAATATATATTTATTATACTTAATAACAATTATTTATAACTGATGTGTTGTAATCATGTACCTATAATTAATTTTATTTTTATGTTTCTATTAATCAATATGTTTTTAATAATATCCCTTTACCGGTTCCAAGATGGCGGCTTGAAGGAAGGCTGTGTGTAGTTAAGCGGTAGTGTCACGTTGTCATATTTTATTTTAAAACTTTCAGTAGGTTACGTTTTTACACGCGCAGACTCAGTATTTTACAGTATGAACATGGATGACTACTTTCTGAGGCAATCGAAAAATATGCCACGTAAAAAAAACGCAGTTTACTAGCCGTGAAGAGGCTAACGAACATCCTGACGGCGCTAACACGAGTTCATCCACAAACCCACTGTCGGACGTGGTAGCGGAGATTACAGCTAATATCTCTAAACTCATAGATGATAAAATGGACCCGATATCACATCTACTGCAAATGCACCGCGCGGAGCTAGCCGAGCATAATAAAAGGATTGCAGAAGCAGAAACCAGGATATCTGAGGTGGAAGACGAATTGTCCCCTTTCAAAACTAAACTACAAAGTCTGGAGAAACTTGTGCACGATTTGAATGAAAGGGCGACCTTGAAAACAGGGGCAGACGGCAGAATATCCGAATTGTCGGATTACCTGAGGGCATAGAAGGTGAAAATCCAACGCAATTCTTCGAGTCATGGCTTCCTGAGACCCTCGCCATCCCAACAAAAGAGGGCCGTATAAAGTTAGAAAGAGCGCACCGGTCCCACGCTCCGAAACCCCCTGCCACACAACGACCACGTCCTATCCTGGTAAGATTTCACAATTTCCAAGACAAACAACGTGTGTTAAATGCTTCGCGGGAGCTGGGATCCAGAGGTTCTCCTTTAAAATTTGGAGACAGCACAGTGATGATTTTTCAGGATTTCTCTGCGTCCGTTCTCCGTAAACGCAGGATGTTCGATGAAGTCAAGAAACGCCTGAAGTCCATAGGCGCGGAATACAGGCAAATTTACCCTGCCCTCCTCAAGGTAAACTTTCGTGGCTCAGTGAAGGTGTTTCATGACCCAGCTGCTGTTGTGGCATTTCTAGACTCGTTGTATGCAACATCTACCGATAGTACCTGAATCACCAGATGGGAGACCACTTGCGTGATAGTCGGCCAACTCATACCACAGACACTCACACATTAACGTGAAGGCAGATATTGTGAATTTATCTGGGTATTTGGGAAATATTGGCCAATAAGGCGTACTGTTCGGTTTATTAAAACCATGCTGATGTTTATAGCGGCACTACCGCTTAATATTTAGGTAGGAGTTTTCTTAGTAGTTCCTTTTGCCGTTAAGGGGCCTCTAATTCACAGTTACTCTCATAACGAGAGCTGGTGTGAAATATTTTGATGTTTAATGACTGTTCTATTGTTCCAGTTTTGTATTTGTTGTATACTTGGATGAATCCCTTTTTTATCTCCCCATTTTTTTTCATTTTCGTTCTTTTTTCCCTTCTTTTTTATTTTATTTTTTCCCTTTCTTTTCGTACGATATTCATGCAACCTTATCTATATAAATGGGGTCACATTATGTTTAATATATACTTAAAATGTTAAATCTGAAGGTCTGTACTTGGAATGTTAATGGAATTCACACACCTATTAAGAAAAGAAAGGTCCTGACTTATCTAAAAAAGGAGGGGGTGGACGTTGCATTACTTCAAGAGACCCACTTAAATGACCAAGAACATACTAAGCTTTCGCAGGGGTGTTATGCCCAAGCCCATTTTTCCTCCTTTACTTCAAGGAGTAGGGGTGTAGTTATTTTAATTAAAAAAGGTGTGCCACTTCAATCGGTGGAAGTTATTAAAGACACTAGAGGGCGCTATGTACTTCTAAAAGGGCTTTTACATGGGGAAGAAATTGCCTTCATGAATATTTATTGGCCTCCTGGTCACCCAAATAATTTTCTTACTGAAGCCTTTGCCAAATTAGCAGACTGGGGAGTTGAATCATTATTCATTGGGGGTGACTTTAACTGCCATTTATGTCCTATTATTGATAAATTCCCAGCAGGGAAACCGTTACTATCAGTACAGGCTAAAACACTTAAGGCCCTGTGTGAAGACTTTGATTATGTAGATATTTGGAGGGCTTGCCACCCTGCAGAGAGAGAGTACACTTATTTTTTAAAAGTTCATAGTTGTCACACGAGAATAGACTATCTATTCTCTATCGGAGATATAATAATATCTGACCACGCGGCAGTTTTCACTGAATTTTCCTTTGGAAATCAAAATAATAAAGCCAGTGGTTGGAGATTTCATCCATTTATATTAGCTGATCATAACTTTATTACATATTTTACAGAGGAATTCAACACTTTTATGTCCATCAATTCGGTCTCAACTGAAGATTCATCCTTATTATGGGACACAACCAAAGCATTTTCTAGAGGCATTATAATAGCGTACACACATAGTAAAAGGCGTAAACAAGCGGAACAAAAAGAGATTTTAGAGTCTAAGCTTAGGGATGCTGAGAGAACATACATTAATAAACCAAGCCCTGTTAAACTAAAGGAAATTACGGCGCAAAGGTCTGCGTTAGTCTCTCTTTTAACAAAACAGGCAGAAGTGAAAATTCACTTTGCTAAGCAGAAAATGTATGAACATGGGGATAAAGCTAGGAAATATTTAGCACACCTAACAAAGAAAAAATCCGACTCTCAATCTATACAATCTATTATAGACAGTAACGGTAAACACTCTATGGACAGCATATTCATTAATAATACATTTAAAGATTATTTTGAGAATTTCTACAAATCAGAACTAAATGGGGACACAACACAAACCACAGAGCTTTTCTTCTCGACACTTAATCTCCCCACGTTATCTGAAGATCAGTTATTACCCCTTAATGCCCCTATATCTAAAAATGAGGTTCTAGCAGCAATAAAGAGTTTACAATCTGGGAAAGCACCTAGTCCAGATGGACTTAGTTGTGAATTCTATAAGGAATTCAAAGACTTATTAGTGGATCCATTATTAAATATGTTTAATGACTCTTTCTGAAAAGGCCGCCTACCGTCACTGAGAGAGGCAAATATATCCTTAATTTTGAAAAAAGGAAAACAACCAAAGTACTGTTCGTCATATCGCCCCATATCACTGCTAAATGTAGATCTGAAGATCCTTTCAAAAATTTTGGCCACCCGCCTTAAAGGCTTTCTTCCTATATTAGTAAAGGATGACCAAACCGGCTTTATTGTAGGCCGTAACTCGGTAAATAACATGCGACGTCTTTTGAATGTGATTCAATTTGCTAAACAACAATCAGTAGGTCTTGTGATCTCATTAGATGCGGAAAAGGCGTTTGATCGCATCGAATGACCCTTTTTATTCCATACGTTACATAGATTTGGTCTTTGTATAATTAGCCTTTTAGTGCTGTACTTACTAATGGCTGTAGATCCTCTATGTTCAAAATTGAGAAAGGAACAAGGCAAGGTTGCCCTCTCTCACCCCTTCTGTTTGCCTTAATAATAGAGCCATTAGCAGAAGCAGTACAGGAAAATAATATAATTAATGGTTTTATGGTAGCAAACAAACCACACAAGATTGCTCTATATGCCGACGACATTCTTATATTCATGGTAAATCCTGAAACCTCTACTCCAAAACTCTTAGACATGATTGACAGGTTTGCAGATTTTTCTGGTTATAAAATTAACTACCATAAATCAGTGGCAATGCCTATAGGAAGTTTACAACAAATACCCCAAACACTACCACTATTTCCATTTAGGTAGGCCCCAGAAGGTTTAACATATTTAAAAATTTCAACTTTAATATAATTTTTATAAATAAAAATTTCAACTTTAATGCTTTCATCCTTGGCAGTTGGTCTTGACCTTCCAGACATTCGAAAATACCAATTAAGCGTACATTTGCACTTTATTTCTGACTGGATACATAAAGGACCCAGTGCAGTTTGGTTTGACATTGAAAGTTCACTCTGTAAAATCCCTCTCAGAAATTTGCTTTTTTTTTAAAACTTAAATCAGTGAAAATGGCCTGCAATAATCCCATCACGGTTTGTACTATCAAAGCATGGCAATCTATAAAACGTTTGGAAGGGAGATCTCGACTCACCTCAACCTTTACCCCATCTGTGATAATTTTGACTTTCTGCCAGGAACTGAAGACCCACAATTTAAAGTCTGGTCACAAAAAGGTCTCACCACATTACATGACTTGTTTAATGGAAATATTTAATGTCTTTTGACCAACTGACCAATAAATATAATATTCCGCGACAAGATTTTTACCGCTACTTGCAACTAAGAGACTTTGTGAAAAAAAGACACTACAGTACTCGAAAATCAGGACATTTGAGTTGTGGAAAGACAACTTTTTTCATACAGGCACAATTCCACAAGCTGTTTCTACAAAGTCCTGAAGGATTGTGGCTCTTTAAATACGGGCTTCTTGAAAGACTTGGGAAAGGACCCTTGATACACAAATCACAGATGATCAATGGAAGGAAGCTTGGAAAAATGCAATGTCCCTAAGTGTATGTAACAGAGTAAAAGCAATGCAACTGAAAATTATACGTCGAGCTCACATCTCTCCCTCCCGGAGGCACAAGTTTAAAGAGGAGTTGTCACCAATGTGTCTGAAATGTAAAACCGAGGAAGGAGACCTGGGGCCTCATGTATCAACGCTGCGTACGCACAAAAACTTTGCGTACGCCAGGTTTCACGCTCAGAATCGCTCACGTTTGGATTTACTAACGATGAACTGAACGTGGGAATGTGCGCAGCTTCACGGCAGCTTTCTGGCAGGCGTACGCACATTTTTTGTGCGTGTCTGTTTTATTTCCATTGGCGACTCCTAGAGGCAGTTGTGTTAAATTGCTCTTTACAAAGTGTCTGAGCCTTGCAATGGCAGCTGTATGAGACGGGTTCATCTAGCAGGTATATAAGGTTTCCATACCATACAGTTGACCAGCTAAACATTAAAGCACAATTTGCAATTTGGATTCGAACCGAGTTCATGCTTGAACGTGTCAAAACATGTTGACATGAGTCTTATGAGCTGCGCCACTGAGACTGTTACGACTGCTGCAACATTTTACAGATATAAATCACACAATTTCTTTTTTAATGCACTCAGTGCGATGTTCAGACCCAACTGTGTTAACCGTATCAGCTAAACTCTCCCACTCAATTTTTTTCTTTTGTTGTTTATTCTCCAGTCTACCTCCGAAAGCAGCACCACCAATTCACATTCTGTTCAAAGTTTCTCTTTTTGCTTGCTTTTGCCTTTGCTTTTTCATTGGGTTTTGCCAAAGTAGAGTCATTAGCATATTCATACGGGGGAGGAGGAAGGGAGGGGTTTTGTGCTCGTGCATGTTGCCAGTGTCACAATCATTCGGATGTACAAAAGAATATGCGTGGGATTCAGCGTACGCAGTGTTTCATACATTTGAATTTTTTTCTGCGTACGCACATTTACAGCTTTGTGCGTGCGCAATGTTTTAGTATGATTTCCATGCAAGTCTTTGTACATGAGGCCCCTGGTTCATTGTTTCTGGCTTTGAAGGGAAATTCAAAAGTTCTGGGCCATGATTGAACAAGAAATTAGTGGAATTTTATCTTTTAATATTGGTTGTGACCCCAAGCATATGCTGCTTGGGATATTCGACGAGATTAATATGGACAAGCATAAAAAAACACTTTGCAAGTTTCTGACATTTTGTGCAAGAAAATGTATTCTCCTGAACTGGATAACGGACAAAACTCCTACAAAGTCTTTATGGCACAGGGTAATACTTGAATATGTACCACTGGACTACTTAACTTGTGTCCTACATGGCAAAGATGTTTTATTTCATGAGAGGTGGGATCCATTTTTGTTACATATGGGTTTAAACATAACCTCCATAATCATCAGAGGATTGATTTAACAAGGATGCAATATCGCTACTTTAATTAATGCCCCCCCCCCCTCTTTTTTTTTCTTTCTTTTCGTTCTCCCCAGGTTCTGTTCACTTGTTTGTTGTTGTATCTGTTTTGCTTAAAAATTAATAAATACATTATAAAAAAATTAAAATAAAAAGTCAAAACGAAATAGAAACTAAAACTAATGAAAAATCCAAAACTATTATAACCTTGGTCCATTATCGGTGAATCAAGTCAAGAAGATTTACCAGTCTCTTAGAGTTTTTT
Source organism: Danio rerio (assembly GCF_052040795.2). Lineage (NCBI taxonomy): Eukaryota > Metazoa > Chordata > Actinopteri > Cypriniformes > Danionidae > Danio > Danio rerio. The sequence continues at coordinate 59,277,102 of NC_141024.2, forward strand.
GTTAGGATCTGTCAGGTTTTACCCTTTCAAACAAAGCTAGTGTTGTCCCTTTGAAATTCACATAGTTTTTCCCGGATCTTCGCTTGATGTTTTTCCTTACTTTTCTTCCATGTCACTCCAACCTTTTGCCAAGGTCTTTGTTTCTCTTTCCCAGGGATTCCTATAATAGTTTCTTATTCGCTGTTTATCAGTCCTTTTTCTTTCAGATCTCTTGATGCCTCCGTCATTGAATTGTACATAATCGGCCCGTTTTCCAAAAAGATTTTAAGTTTTGCCGGCGGTGGTGTTTAGAACTTAATTCCCTTTTCATTCAGAATGCTTCCTTCCGGGATTCCAAAAATCTGATTATTATTTCTACGGGAGTGTGTTTCTAGATCTCACAGTTTCCCTTTTAAATTTTCTTGTATTTGAATGGATTGATTGAGCATTTCTTTCATCTCAGCAATGTTCTCCTCCAAAATTCTCCAACTCGCTGCTCCACTTCGTTGACCTTTTCTGTCGTTGCATTTAGGTCCGTGATAAGGTCATCCAGTTGTTGATTGACTTCTTGTTTACAGTTACTTAATTCCATTTTCACATCTTTTGCGAGAGAATCTTGGAAGGCGGTTAAATCAGATTTAACATTCTTCTGGAAAGCTTTGATGTCTGTAAATATTGCTGCAATGATAGGTGACAAGCTATCAGCTATCCCGTCCGTCTTGGATTTTTCATCTGTTGATTTCTCATTTTTTTCAGGATTTACTGGTTGTTTTGTCCTAGCCTTTTTGTTTTTGTTTCTTAAGCTGCCCTGATTTAGTGAAACTTTGTACACACTGATCATGTCTACAGTTTCTCTCTAGTGTGAATCATCTCATGTGTTTTCAGGGTTCCTGAGCGAGCAAACCTCTTACTGCACTGTGAACACTTGTACGGTTTTTCTCCAGTGTGAACCCTCTGGTGGCGTTTCAATTCTGCAGCTGTAATAAAAGTCTTCTCACACTTCAAGCACATATACTCTTTCTCTCCAGTGTGGATCATCATGTGTCGATTAAGGGATGTTAATTGGCTAAAACTCTTCCCACACTGAAGGCATGTGAATGGTTTCTCTCCAGTGTGGTTCCTCATGTGTATATTAAGGTTTGATGATTGGCTGAAACTCTTACCACACTGAGGGCATGTGAATGGTTTCTCTCCAGTGTGGATCCTCATGTGTTGATTAAGCGATGATAATTGGCTGAAACTCTTCCCACACTGAGTGCATGTGAATGGTTTATCTCCAGTGTGGATCCTTATGTGTTTAGCAAGGTATGATATTTGGCTGAAACTCTTCCCACACTGAGTGCATGTGAATGGTTTCTCTTCAGTGTGGATCCTCATGTGTTGATTAAGGGATGCTGATTGGCTGAAACTCTTCCCACACTGAGTGCATGTAAATGGTTTCTCTCCAGTGTGGATCCTCATGTGTTGATTAAGGTTTGATGATTGGTTGAAACTCTTCCCACACTGAGTGCATGTGAATAGTTTCTCCCCATTGTGGATCCTCAAGTGAATCTTAAGTTTGCTTTTGTTTGCCAAACTCTTCCCACACTTAGTGCAGGTAAAACGATTCTTGTCTCTCAGTTTTAAAATACCATCAGTCTCTAAATGAGTTTTGTCTTCAATTTTGACATGATGTTCCTCCTCTTTACTCCTCTCATACTCTTTAATTAGGTCTGAAATAATAAAAAAAAAAGTTCAGCTTTTAGTAAATCATTAAAACTCTCAGTGAAAAGAAAGTGAAAACTTTAATTTTGATGCACATTAAATGTAAAAACAGCAGATCATATTTAGATTGATCTTGTCATATTAACCTCCTGGTGTCCATTACACACATTCACATTTAAGCGGATTCTTATATGATTAATCCCAGATAATTTTGGTCATATTGATGAGACATAAATTTGAAAGCTGTAAATGGCCAGTTTCTATTTGTATATATTCATAATCACAACAAAACAACATGTTTTTGAAAAACTTGTAAAGCAGATAAGGAATGCTTTTTCATTCTGTGCCTGAATGGTAAACCTGTCAGAAAAGCAGCTGAATCTCTGAGAATATTTGCCCCACAGACATGAGACATATCTGCATAACATCTGCATAAAGCCTTAAACCTGCACCTTTAGATGACAAATGTTCTCTGGTTTAGTAATCTGCATGTAACAAATGCAATGCAGAATACTAACACTTAACTGTTTCATATCATCAAACAAATATAAATATTAGACAAAGATATCATAATTAAATGCATTGTGCAGTTTTTAAATGAGGATTTTTGTTCTTAAAAGGAAGACAGAACACTGAACTACACAGACTTGTGTGAAAATGTTTTTCCCCATTAAACATAACTTTATTTATCCCACCGGTTTCAAGTTCTCTAGCCACACCCAGACCTGATTACTACCACATGTTCTCAATCAAGAAATTACCTAAATAGGACCTGTCTGACAAAGTGAAGTAGACCAAAAGAGCCTCAAAAGCAAGACATCATGTCAAAATCTAAAGACCTGTAAACACAAATAAGAAAGAAAATACTTGTGTCATAATTAAAAAAAAAAAAAAAAAAAAGAACTGAATTAAATGCAGAAAAACAACAAGGGTTTATTGAGGAGTGAGAACCGGAAAAAGCAAAAATCAAAGTAAACACCCGGTCGGGTGAGCGCTGATAAAGTGTCATGGGAAAAAACAACCAGACACTCACTCACTAGCGGTCCTGGACACAAATACAGGGTGAGTAACAAAATAATATGCACACAAATGATCGATAACATACTGACAAACATGAAGGGAAATTATGTGGTATAAACAGGCAAAAAGGGAAACGAGAGCTCCTGTGACTGAAAATAAAAGCAGATGATATGAGATAATCTGTAACCCAGAACAGGAGAAGAGAGCAAAAGCGTGAGGTACGGTGACAGTACCCCCTCTCTCAAGAACGGCCCCTGTCTTTCCCTTAAGACTCACTATGGAACTAATAAAAGGAGGATGAAGGTCAGGAACACCCCATCCTATACCTAAGTAGAGAGCTGTTGCCACGAGAGACCAGGTATGCCACCATTGAAAAAGAAGGATTGGCTATAAAGTGGGCACTGGACAGTTTGAGATTCTACCTGATGGGTAGAGAGTTTACCCTAGAAACGGGTCACAGAGCCTTAACTTGGATCAATACAATAAAAGACAAGAATGCCAGGGTGACCAGATGGTACCTGTCACTGCAGCCTTTCAAGTTTAATGTAAGACACAAGGCAGGAAAGAGCAATGTCACAGCAGATTACCTGTCAAGATTGCCTCACGTCGGCAATCTAGGAGAGGTGGGAGGTAATGTGACAAAGGTGTTTGTCACTGGCCTGCAGCAGAGCTGTACACCCACGTATTCATGCACACACACATAACTTACATTCACTCCACCAGCCGATCTACCGGGTGGAGGATGAAAAGAATGTGGAGGATGAAAAGAATGGAAAACAATGAAAAAAAGGAGTTTATTCATGACATGTAAAAATGCTAATTAATAATTTTTGTTTTAAGTTATATGGTAATACAAATGAAGTGTATGAAAGTGTGAAATGCTTACCTTAAAGATTTGTTTATGTCCATACTTACCTTATACTTACCTTCAATATGGTTTAATCCAAACTGGGTGGAGTCACTCACTATAAATAGCTCAGTTCAGTGGGGGAGTCGTAGGAGATAGAAGGTGCGAGTAGTGACAAATGGTTGGTTTGAAAATTCTGGATAGCAAATATTTTGTATATAATTATTTTGTTACTTTATTTATTTGTTTGTTTTGTTGTTTGTTTATTTTATATATATATATATATATATATATATATATATATATATATATATATATATAGTCTACTTTATTTTTTTTATTTTTATGGATTGGACACATTGGATTGCACTGTAAATAAACGCACCTTCCACCTAGTGCTACGTCGGCTGAGCCATCATTTTATTTTTTTTTCTTGTTTCACACATACCCTAAAAATGTCTCTGTGTGACAACCAGACTTTCTGACCACACATGTATAGAGGTGGCAGACGCTTCATTCCTATTGCCAGTGCTTTTCTGGTGATACTCCATGTCTAGAGGCATCTCTGAATGAATGAATGCATGAGTTAAAAATGGTATCTGGTTCTTGGGAAGAGAATACGCTTATTTCACATGGTCACCATTTTAAAGAACAAAAGCTAGGCTGCAGTGGGAAAAACCTGGAGGTATAGGATCAGCACTGTAAACACTGCAACAACATGCTGTGGACTACAACCCTCCAGTTGTTGTCGCGATTTGTAAATGCAGATGGTGTACAATCACTGTAATATCATTTAGTTCAGTTTAATTTAAACAATTAAAAGCAGATTAGGCATCAAATGAAATTACACTCTCTTTAAGAATAATACGCTTAAATGTCCCCCTAGGATTCAGTTCACGGTACCAGGTAAACACTGTGGGGATGAATCCTTGCTTCAGCCTATGTAACAGAGTGAGCGATAAAACACCCTCACACCCTCGTGTTGTCTGTAATAGTGTTGTCCCGGTACTGAAGTTTTAAAAATGTCCATTTCCCGCTAACATTTAGGTGCCACTGAGTGTGTTCTTAAACAGCGCTGATTTGCCAGTGTTCACTGGTGCCCACCAGAAATGACTGTGATTACAGCCAGGTACACAATGTTCCTGTGTGACTCCAGGCGATACTTCCGGGTTTCTTCCCAACGCAGCCTCGATATTGTTTTTAAAATGATGGCCTCATGAAATCAGTCTACAGAGGGGCTGGTAGCCTAAGAAGCACTGAAAGGGAGACAAGCCCATAGACAAGAAGGAAAGGGAGTTATATGCATATTTGACCATGGTTAATCCTACAGATTTTAGGTCCAACTTGCCTCAACACACCTGCAAGGATGTTTAAAGAAAGCCAAGTAAGAGCTTGATTAGCTAGCTCAGGTGTGTCTGATTAGGGTTAGATCTAAAGGAAACCGGCCCTCCTGGACAGAGTTTGGACATGCCTGCTCTAGGGGAATGAGACAGGGCTTCCCTCTGTCCCCTGTGCTCTTTGACACTGCCATGAAACCTCTTGCAACCGTATTAATGAACTCCGATGGCTTGCAAGGAATTTTCAGAGAGGGACAAGAACATTAGCTCCTGCTATATGCAGATGATCATCTTCTTTTTCTGTCAAATCAAGATACATGTATTAAAAAAACTCTTACAATCATTTGAAACTTTGCAAATGTTTCTGGATACAAAGTCAATCTCCTTTTCCCTATTAATGATAAAGCACAGCTAATGTCCTTCTAATCCTTCCATTTTCAGTAATTCCTGATAAATTTGTATATCTGGGTGTGAGTGTGACACGCAAATATAAGGATTTGTTCAATAATAACTTTAAAACGACATTAGACAAAGCCAAACGAGACATGACGTGGTGGTCAACCGTTCCTTTATCTTTGGCTAGGATTTGGCAAGACTGTTTCTATTTCAGATTGTGCCTGTTTTTATTCCCAAGTCATTTTTCAAGGAGTTGAATAATTATATTTCTACATTTCTCTGGGATAAGAAATTTCTCACATATGAGGGGTTGGGGGGGGGGGGGGGGGGGGGGATGGGTGGATTGGCAATGCCAAATTTCTTATTCTATTATTGGGTGGCTAATTTACACAAACTGATATTCTGGTTGTCCAACATCTGTAATGATGAGGCCCCACTTTGGTTACTGATGGAAAAGCACACGTCTAATCCAGTGTCTTTATGCTCACTACTTTGTGCTTTGATTCCAGTGAGTAAAGAAATAATTTGAAAATACAATAATAATAATAATAATACAATGCAAAATGTACCTGTCAGCTAATCACGTAGAAATCATTGCCTTTTCTTTTTTATTGGCCAGATGCCTGATTCTTCTCTTGTGTAAAAAAACAAAAAAAAAACGCCATCCCACAAACATTAGATATTAGAAGTATTATCACACTTAAACTTGAGCACACTATCTGAGGCTCTACAAAAAAGTTTAATGAGGTTTTGCAGCCTTTCCTATCCTACATTTAACGATCAGAGGTTATAATATACTAAGTGAGAGTTTATCCCTAATTTACTAATTTGTTTTATCTATTTTTATTGATTCAATTAATTAATTTTTATTTTTCTCTTTCTCCCTTTTTCTTTATGGGGTGTGAATATGTCTGTAGCTATGTATCATGTCAATTTGTTGTTCAATATGTATGTTGTGGAAAAATTGAAGACTTTTGAAAAATATAAATATTTGAATAATAAGAATGTAAGCAGAACTAAAACATAGTGTTTAGAACGAGTAATAATCCCATTAATCTAGTTACAGTACATGTCCCTGTCGAAGGTCTGTAATTTTAAGCTAATTATTTATTAAAGGCCAAGCCATTCTCATAAGTAACGTACTGTTCTTTGTGTGACTGAAATGTTGGTAATAGCTATGTTTCCATCCAAAAATGAGAACTAAATTTATTTGCAAAACTGGAATATCGCATGAAAAATACGCAAATAAATCAGCGTTTCCATCCAATGAATCAAAGAGAACAAAATCGTCACTTCCTGATTAACTGGTTACAAGTATCAACAGTAAAAACAGAATTTATTACGGTAGAAGAAGTTACATGAATCTTTTGCTTATTTAATAAATGACTTTCACCTCAGAGGACAATGAACAAGTGGTGGCGTTTGAAGCCATGAGACGCAGAGAACAGACACTCTTGACACACTCCAGACGCTCTGGAGATCATTAATAATATAATTACATGAATACCGAAATGGTTAAGGTGTTTTAGAATGACCAAAACAACATTTTAGACGTTCTGCAGTGTACTCAGCCTGCTGGTTTGTGCATTCACACACATTTGTATCATCATATAATCTCTTATAACCAACCTTTTTTAATGCACAAACTGGAATTTGTTCAGTAAAGGTGCTTGCGTAGTTTACGTAAGTTTAAGTTTATCCTACTTAGTTATGCGCATGTTTTTTATGCCAATATTTCAAAAGTTTATCCTACTTAGTTATGCGCATGTTTTTTATGCCAATATTTCAAAAGTTATGTGCATCATGACGTTTCCATCAACCAATTTTTTATGCTCATAGCCCATCCAAAATGCACTTAAAAACAGGTGGCTGGAAACGTAACGCCTGTTTCACACCGCAAGCGTCAGCGGCGCGTGAGCAGAGCGTGAGCAGCGCGTGTGTTTTCGGCGTCCATGTTAACAGATTAGAGCTTTCATACCGCACGCAGCAGCAGAGCGTCAGTGCGAGGCGTGAGCGTCGGCGAAGCAGCAGTGCAGCGATAGTTTCGGCGCTGGGTCTATTTTTGACGCGCTGCTCACGCTCAATTAAAGTGACAGTGCATTGAGAATGACCAAAACACATTGAATGACAGTAAAAAGTAGCAATTTTACCCAATAAATACGTTGATAACATCAAATGTTATACATATATTCATTCAAATGAACTTAAAACGATTAAAATGGCAACAAACATGTATTTAGGCCCGAACTACAAAACCAAATGTAAAACAATTTTAGTATCAGTTTTGCTTAAGTTGCACACTAGTGTTGTAGGAGAGGGGAAACAGAATATTTACGGGATTTGTAGTCCATGGCGAAGTGTATTGTGGGTAGCGTAGTTCGACACGCATACTGGATTATGTGAGCTCGCTGTGTTTTGTGCAGCTGAGCAGAGCAAGAAAGTTTTAATCGGCTTTGTTTTATGTTCAGTCGAATTATTCTTACCGGGAGCTGTTTGCTCTGTGAATCTGACAACACGAAAATAAGTAAAAGAATGGCATGCATTGGTTACTTTTGTCCGTCTCATCATCTGCACGAGCATGAATTAACGAGCTGTTATTCTGCCGCTGGACAGATGAAAAGTTTAAAAGGTGTATTTGTATATAGAGAGACATGGGTAACTAGATAGAATAGACAGATATAGGTTGATCTCTGCAGCAGCTGCCGAAGGGCTGCGCGCTGCAGACGCAGCTGGGGTGAAAGGCAAACGCCTGCGTGCTGCTACTGCTCGACATGCGCGCTGCTCACGCTCTGCTCACGCGCCGCTGAGGCTTGCGGTGTGAAACAGGCGTAAGGCTAAGCGAGAAAAAGGAAAGGAGACTGACAAAAACTCACGAGTTTAGAGAATAAAACCTGCTACTGACCAGGTAGGTTCACATGGTAAGTTACCATGGTAACTGACTCGCAGTTAAAGTTACATCTCTTTCAGAAACTGGCTTAGTTTTTTGGGAGTTTTTACTTGACCTCCTTTCTGAAACAGGGCCCTGAACTCATATGCTATTGTTTTAGAACTTCAGTTGCCTATTGGAGAAATGACCAGGATTAATAAACTTGCTCCACAAACAAATGTGTTCATGACTATACATACAAAAAACAATAAAATAAGAAAATATGACTTTGCAACATCAAGCAGCATTAGGCATGGGCCAGTATAAGATTCTGACGGTATGATAAGCTTGAATAAAAATATCATGGTTTAACTGTACTTTTTCCCTTTGAACAAAATATTTTCATTGGAGAAACTTTTACAATATCTTGGAGTAGTAAACATGTCTGGCAAAATCATTCAAATGAATAATTGACATCTGCTGTCTTCATTTGTTTTAAAAATACAGATTTATTTACAATTTAAAACCTCATAATTTGGATATATTTTCTCCTGGAGATACTGTTGTCCTAAAAAACTTAAAATTAAACATTTTTAAAAAGTATATACTGTAGGAACAATACAGCTGAAAATATTGGCGGTTTTAAAACCTTGACTTTTCTCAAACCGAGGTATACCTCGTAAACTGTCCCATGCCTAAGCAGCATAACACTGTTTTTAGGATCTAAAAATTCATCCTTTAAAAAAAAAAAGTCTCAAGCAAAAAGATTTCATTGGCGGTGCCTGCTGGTACGTCAAGAATTTGGTCAATACTGACAAACTTCACGCTCAAATGTTTGCATATCATCAGCATGCTGTAATCCATTTCTTAAACAGCAAAAGTCTTTTTTAGACTAGTTTTAGACTAGTTTGGCCAGTTGTAGTCAGTGCAATGCTAAACGTTATTGTTCCACTATAATGTGTTTGTTTTGTCTCATGTCATTCCACAGCAACATCATATAGTTTAGAATACTGTGCAATGTTTTATAATAATTAATTATTTTAGTGTCCATTTCATTCAGCATATTTAATATTGGGGGCATCCACGTTTTCTGACATACTTTAAACCAGAGTTTCTGCAGGTTTCACCAAGTTAAATTTAAGACATTAAGACATTTTTAAGACCATTATGAATGAAATTTTAGACTCATAAAGGGCTAAAGATTTTTTCAAATGGCCCAGATAGAAAGGATTTTATTTTCCCTATCAAAAAATAAATAATAATAATTTTATACATTTAATTATACAATAATAAACGAATAATAAAAACATTTAATATTTTAGATATTTCTTAGCAAAAGATCTTAAATATTGTGTAAAAACAAGCAAGCTCTACTTTACTTTTTTCCAACATAAATTTTCTTAAAAAAAAAAAAACAATTAACAAATGCATTAAAAGTTTTAAAAACAATATAAAAAAATATGCACAACAGTCTGTCCTCAGCAGTGAATACATGGAGCTAGAATGGAGTTAAAATGAGCTTTTTGAATAAAAAGTTTACTGTTTTATTGAGATGGATTGTTGGTGATTGAATGGGGTTTGACCAGATTGAGCAGCAAAACATGAACAAAGGAAAATGAAGACTTGTTTAAAAAGATTTAAGACCTACAACACAACATTTCAGTAAATTTAAGACTTTTGAAGGCCTAAAATTTTGATTTTGTAATTTACAACCACGCATAAACCCTGTTTAAACACAATAGCCCTGATAATTAGTTTTTATAACATTAATTTAGTTCTAACTCAGAGAGAGAGAGAGAGTTTTAATTTTATTGTCATTTCAGCTTCTATGGCTATGTCATGGCAAAAGGAAAATAGATCAAGTAAAAATATTCTAACAATTAAAAGTCATCAACAGCAATAAATAATGTACAAGGTAAAACATATAAATAATAATGATAATATATAAGATAAAAATCTAAAACAGTTTTTTAGGATTTCCTTTTGATAAAAATTCTACAACTTTAGATGGATTCACGTTTAAAAATATTTCCTTTAAAGTCTCTCCAGATAAATATTGTTGTCTGATAACATTAAAAATGGGGCATTCCACAAGAATATGTTTAACTGTTTGGTTTCTGTTGCAATAAAGGCATTTTGGTGGTTCTTCTCCTTTGAGTAAATGTTCATGTGTGAGTCTTGTGTGTTCTAACTCAGATAAAATCTGTAAGAACTAGTAACAACTACTAGAAACAAGTTTAAACCCATAAAGAAGTTGAGGGGAAAAAGGGAATTGTGATCAACGTGACATGCAAATGGAAATTACTAAGCCAACACTATCACCGTAATAGCAGATATCTTCTATGAGAATACTGTAGGTCAAATATCGTCAGCTCAGTTAAACTTTAATTTATTATTTTTAATAAATTTTATATAGCGCCTGTGCTCAAGAACTCTTTACAAACAGTAGAACAAGAATAGCAATAACCTTAAGAAGGTAGAGAAAATGGGAGACTAATAATACATAAAAGAATGACAAAAGACATGAGAACAAGTAACAAAAGAAACTTATTACTTTCTTTTAATAAGTGCTTATGTGCATTTAGGAGAACTAGGCAGCACACTCAGGGCTACAAGATGGATTAATTTAGTGTTCTTATTATTAAAATATATCTGAAGATCAAATGACTGAGTTGTTCTTTGAGATTGAAAATCAACCTGTTTGTTCCTGCAGATCTTCCTGTTTGACTGTGAATGTTTCTTCAATCTTCACATCTTCACTCTCCTCTTTAATAAACGCCATCTTTATAACAGTGTGGAGATCAGTCACTTCAGCAGGAGTTTTTCTCTTTGTTTGGACACTTCCTGTTTAAAATGAATAAAACAATGAACAGAAAAAAAAAATAACTTCAACACTTGCTACAACAGTTTCTTTATATGAGAGTATTTAAAAAGAAATCAGGTAAAAGAGTGAGTCCGAGCAAGAAACAATGAGCTGATTAAAAGTAGTACTCCGTTTATTATATAGTGATGTATACTTAGAATGGAGTGATATTACGCTATTAAATCAAGTAAACATTCATCATTAAGACACTTATTACACACTTTTCTGTTGCTTTATTCAAACAATATAGGTAATATAAAGCATAAAGTTAGTTTTATATTTACACACTCGTTCATTTAGAAGTCTCTATATTATTTACCATGTTACTTTGAATATTCGGTGCAAGTGTGAATTAAAAACAACATTAACACTGTTTATTTGACAGTGAACAATGTTGTACATGATAGTCATTTGCTGCTAATATAATTTCAATATTTAGAGTTTGCAAATAATACTTTTAGGAAATTATATTAAGTGGAAGTCAGAATGTGCAAATATAAAACCAACTTTACCTCTATGTAAAATAGTAACGTTGTATAAAGGGTTAAAATAATATTGTCAACAGCAGGTACATAATTTAGCATCGGATGAAAAAACCTTAAACTTTAATCAATCGGTTTATATAAGTGTAAAAGCTTGAAAACAAACCTTTCTCCTGTTGAAATAAAGCGCAAAAGCGGCGCCGCCTTGTGACGTCACAGCACCCCGCCAAAATAAAAGTCTTTTTTTTTTGCTACTGTCATGAGTCATGACTTATTGATAAATTTCTCCCTCGTTTTCACTTTACACTATATCAGCTTTCTCTCTCACACACACAGACATATTTAGTATTTGAAGCTGATCAAAACATTTTAAAGATAATTTTGAAAAACCTTTTTAATTCACTTTATGATGACTTGCATGTCTAGAACACATTACTAAATCTCATCCTTGTGATTAAAGTCTTTCCTATTTCTACAACTTCCTGAGTTTTTTATATATGAATTGTTGTCTCTTAGTGTCTGTTTCTTGTCATTCTTTATCTTCTGCAATCATATTTAACTTTACCTTAAAGAAGCATTAAAGGGGTAGTTCACAAAAATTACAATTCTGTCATTTACTCATCTCTACCAGTTCCAAACCTGTTTGAGTTTCTTCTGCTGAATGCAAATGAAGATATACTGAAGAATACATGGGGCAAAAATGTCTTCACCCAAGTAATCAACATTTTGTTTTAGTTCCTGCCTGACTGCTTAAGTCCATAAAGTGATTATTTTCAATTTACACACCGGTTTCTCTTTTCTTTCAGATTTTACCTCATTACTAGGGCCAAACAGAATCTTGACCGTTTTTGCTACTTCTTCTGAGAATTTAGTATAAAAAATAAATAAATAAATAAAAACTGCGGATTTATGTGGTTTTATTTTGGGAGTATTTTAACTAAAAACTTTTTACAATGCAAATCTATCTAGATTTACTTGTTTGGTAAACAAAGCAAGTCTCTTCTATAATATCTCTACTAAAAGACAGAAAATATTACTTTACACACTGTATTGTAGATAAATTAAATAAACATTTTCATATTAGTTAATAATATTACTGAAATTAATATAAAAAACTGAAAAAATAAATAAATGTACACACATTTATACAAGTAAATAAATAGACTCAATGATGGGCTAAAATTCTGCGGATTTCTGTGCACACAGATTTTATGTGGGCCTACTCATAACCTTCTGGCATTTCTATAAAAAATGTCACATTCTATTGGTGCATATAAATATGCTGCTTTTACATCCATCAGGTGAGCAATCAGGGGCAATGCGGTGGCCCATGGATAGCATGTTCGCCTCACAGCAAGAAGGTCACTGGTTTGAGCCTCTGCTGGGTCGGTTGGCATTTCTGTGTGGAGTTTGCATGTTCTCAATGTGTTCGCATGTGTTTGCTCCGGTTTCCCCAAGTCCAAAGACATGTGGTATAGGTGAATTGGGTAAAAGCTCAAATTGACTCTAGTGTTTGTGTGTGTGAGTGGATGTTTCCCAGGGATGGGTTGCAGCTGGGAGGGCCTTTGCTGTCTAAAACATGTCCTGGATAAGTTGGCGGCTCATTCCGCTGTGGTGACCCCAGATTAATAGAGACTAAGCCGAAAAGAAAATGAATGAATGGTGAACAATCAGATTTTTTTGCATAGCTTTTGCATTAACACTCTTATACTAGTCATGTTAGCAGTTGGAGAAAAAATCTTGTCATAGTTCACACCTTTTTGCTGGCTGTACCATTTGGCAAAATACCATGTTTTGTATTTGTCAGACCATCACTATCTCTCTCAATTGTAAACAAAACAATTTACCCCCTTTTTCTTTGCCTTTAGTTAGGTTGGTAAGAGTAAAGGTTACAATTTCTTTTAACGATTGCATGTCTTCATTCACAGCTTTAACCCATGTGAGCGACAGTTCATGTTTTCATATAAACTGTGTCGCTCACATGCTGCAGAGAAGTGTCACAGTGAGTCTTGCTGACAGCGGCTTGGTAAATGCATTGGTCAAGGCTCGCAAAGTTGTCATTTTAATTATAATTATATTACAAATAAATAAAAGTATTATTATTATTATAAAACTATTATTATTATGCAAATATTATTTTAAATAAATAACAGAAATCAATCAGCGAAATAAGATCTTATAAAAATATTTTGCATGAATTTTAATTTCACGAGTTTCATGAGAATTCTAGACAACACAAAATAATAATGTATAGAATTATCTCTGACTCTGACAGCAGTGAAATAATGATAACCCACTTCTAGCCCAAATAAACCTTAAATTTGGTCTTTGTTTCAATTCAATTCAATTCAGCTTCACATAAATGGTCATAGTAACTGGAACAGTGTGGTTCAGGTTTTAGTGTTTAAGTTCAGTTCAGTTTAGCTCAGTTCAGTGTGATTTAATCATTACTGAGAGTTCAAATACTGAAGAGCAAATTCATCGATGCGTAGCTCTATCAATCCTGAACCATGCGCGGCAGTGGCGACAGCGGAGAGGGAAAAAAAACTTCACCTGATGGGAGTGAAGAAAATTTTCACCAGCAGGTCCTATTGTGCTAAGACTAAATTTTTTTCACAATTTCAGTCCTCATAAAACTTGTTTATGGAACAATCATTTTATTTTATATCGAAATAAGTCTTTATTTTAGGATTTTTTTTTCTTTATTGGATACGAAGGATAGCCATGGTGACAATCTTAATTACAATTTTTTTTTTTTTTTGTCATTCTAAAGAGTTTTACACAATTGTTAATGTTATTCCTAAAAACATCATAGTATTGATCAGAGGTATTCTTTCACACTATTCTGTAATGTTTTCTCTTTCATCTCTGTTTTTGGTCACTTTATGTTTTAGAGATCCAAAATGTAATAAGTTTTAAAGGAATATTCTTATTCAAAGGCTTCATCCTGATCAGCTCAGACGTCATTTCATTTTTAAAGATTTTAATTCACAGGAATTAGAAAAAATAAGAACAAGTTACATTTCTTATTCAATTCTGCCCAAAATAAAGAGCTTCTGTTTAAAATGATTAATGATGTGTATCCATCAAAATAATGTCTGAGATTAATATTTGATACTGAGGATAATTTTTGTCAATTTTGTGAAAGTCATATTGAAAACACTGAGCATATTTTCTATAATTGCATATACTCATGTACATTACAGAATGTCTCATGTCAATATCCATGTAAACCCCCCCCCCCCCCCCCTTTTTTTTTTTTTTTGCTATAAACTAGTTAAATTTGGTAAAACTAAAGAAAAATTGTACACAGCATTACCTAGTTAATAACCTTTTTAGCTTTATAAAATTGTTCATTCATAAATGAAGTGCTTCAGTAGTCTGTTGAGTACTGGAATTACAACAAATTACTCATGTTCTCATTCACAATAGTGACACTGGGTTTCCCATACAACACTTTATTTGTAGTAATGTGGGAGTTTTCACATGAACATATATTTTAGGGCAACCATGTCTCATGTAAAGTGTAACTGTTTCCATGAAGAAAACTTGTTTCTTTTCTCAAATCAGTCCATCAAAATAAACTTGTAGTGTTCTGAAACCTGAAGTCTTCATTTGTTACCCACAACACATCAAGATTTGATCAAGTCAAAATCTCATAATCTGACACAAATCTGATCTGTCTTAACAGGCAAATGGCATTGTGTAGTCTGAACAGGGCTTTAGGGAGTCTGCATCAGTTGCTCACAGACATTGCCTTATGGCAAGTTTACACCGCACAAGTTTAGGCGGACTTTCATTCGCCAACAAGTTTAGTGAAACTGCAGACAAAAGCCCAAAACTTGAGGCAAATGGTGTTTGTTCACACGAGTGAAATCAGACAATGTGAATGATCGAAAACACAATCTAAAGCTGGATTTATACTTTCACCTGGCACCACATCCACCGCATTTGTCGTTGTGATATTCTTTAAAACGGCAGGGGGCGGTCAAAAGAATCTGACCGTAAAGTCAGATGGATAAACAGAGAAGTACAAAATTTCCGGAAGTACGTCATATAATTACCATCATTCAAGATTTTTAAGCTAATTATTTTTATTGCTTTTATAAGTTATTTTAATTATTATAAGCATTTTTAGAATAATTCAAGATTTTTTTAATCAAACTTTGATGCATCACTTTCTTTTGTTTATATCTCAGACAGTTTTACCTATTGAAGTTTATTAAAATATTAATGACAAGAGAACATGGGCTGCTCTACAAATATATTTTATTATGGCAAAAATAAAAGCAAAAAAGTACACTTACTAAAAAATACATGTTTTTTTTTTTTTTTTTAGATTTAGCCCACTCCACAATTCACACATTACTGTCTGGCTAGTTTCTGTTCTATACTTATGCTAAAATGGTCCAACACTTCTGACCATGATCACCAATAAAGCCTAGAAACACATGGCATCAGTGTATTGTAAACCAATAGGGTCAAATATTCCTTTCCGGTTATCAAAAAAATAATTTGTTCCTTAATTATAGTTTTGATATTAAATTGTTTTAAATTCAAAACTGTAATGTATTAATCAGTGTAAAACCTACAACTAATGAAAAAACACATTCGGTAATTATGTACCTGGGTCTCCACTTTTGCCATGGCCTCTTTGGCTTTAACAAACATCCCTCAGGTTTTTCCAAACTTTTTAACAAAAACTGTCCTCTTTCCCACGGCTGTTGCAATTTCTAGCCAAGAATTATTGGTCATTTGGTGATCTCTATGATCATGGATCATAAGGATGTATGTGCAGGTGTACTTTTCAGGCAAAGTCTCAAATGTGGCACCATTGCGTACTGTTCGCCCATAAAGATGTCTTCAGATGCTCTTCAAAGTGATTCATATTCAACTCAAATCAAAATCTGTCGCCGCACGCACTGTTTGCTTGAGTCTCAGAAAAAAAACATACACTCCGCCGGCCGAAATTATGCCGCACGCACCCAAAGCAAACCTCCGCAAACCACAATGACATCACATTTGCTGCATGCACTCAAGCAAACAAGCGGACAAATCAAGTATAAACCAGGCTTAAGAGTGTAGGACAGTGTTCCCTGCAACTCTCTAAACACTTTCTCCTCCCTAATCTTTCTAATTCTATATTCAGAGCCGAAAATTAGTTTGAAGTGTGCAATTTGCACAAAATAAAATAATCAGTTCATAATAACTTGAAACACATATAAAGGTATTTAACTTTTTATGCAGCCTGGTAGAAACTCTCACAACCTGGTACATCTTCACCCCTCTTCAGTTATTGAGTTTAAATCTTCAGGTGTTCCAAGGGTTTCATTATCAGTAACTTGATATGTATTCAAGAGTTCACTGTAACATGAAATTAGCTCATTTTATGAATATTAATAATCAACAACAACGGTTTATTCTTAATTATTAATATTCCGGCTTAAGCTTCAGTCAGTTTGGTCAAACAAACATATGATTGTAGATGATCATGCTCGCGCGACCGAGCGGATTCCCAGATTATGAATATTAATTATCAACAATAACGAATTATTATTAATAATTAATATTCCGGATCAATTTATTGTTAATTTGACCAAACGAACACAAGCAGAGCCGCCGCTCTTCCGAGCGGACACTGTAATCTATTCATTTAGAAAAAGGGAATTTAATTGCTACTTCTTGTGAAGTAGATTAATCATTAAAAAGTTTTAAACAACTTATAATAGCTAGGCAGGGGAATCTGTATTTCAGTGACATTTTCTCGTGAGGCAAACAATACAATTCATTTGATTATAATGGAATTTATTGACTAGTCAGACGTAACGAACAAACAAACGCACAAACATACATTTAACACAGAACAAAGGTAAACCACGCGGAGATATCGGGTCTATAGAACGTGTAACAGCAAAGAGAAATAGTAAAGCGAGGAAATGGAGATTTCAGATAAAAGAAGTGACAAAACTTTCAGTTCCACACGCACCATTACGGACCACCAAGGTTATAAAAAACACCTTTTTGATAAAAGGGCCACAGCTTAATCGCATAACTAAAATCACCTGGTTTTTCATGTCTGGAGGTCTCTTTTATGCGTCTCTCTTCCGTCGTGATGAAAACTACTCTTGATGTCCTTTGATGCGTGGAGTTTGTAATGCAGTTCGGACGAACACGATCGCAAACTTTAAACTGAATTTACTTTGCCGGAAAATAAAGAAACGTGGCGGGAAAGTCCATGCGGCGTAGGAAAGCCGCGTGGCCCGAAGGCCACCGACAATGATGTTCTTCTTAGGACGTTCTCTTTCTGCCGGATGTTTGGGAGGGCAGAATGAGTTATACCTGCGGGTCACGTGACGACCCGTACAGCATTCTGACCAATGATTTCAGGGGAAAGTTTGCGCGCGAACCTTCCTTTGTCTCTGGGCTGCTCGTATGCAAATTTGAGCGTCCGCCTAAAGCATGCGGACAGGCATTTAATACAGGGCTTTAAAGAATAAAGCAATGCGAGTTATGGTCTCGATCTATGCATCATGTGTTGTAAAATGTCAGCAGAAACCCATCGGTACCAAACATGGGGGGGTTGAAAGTACATCAACATAATTTTACATATCCTTACAATATTTATGCTTTACAAAGGCCTAAATGGAACATGCATACAGGTTATAAGAGATGTTACACAGGTAAGAAAAGTCAGAAATGAGATACAAAGTTTACAAAACATAACACATTGGTTTTGTGCTGGTTCTGGATTTGATGAGTTCATTTTCTTTCTTATCTTATCTGTCATGTTCTTTTGAAGTAGGCAGAGAGTGGTTCTGTGAAGTCTCCCAGACTTGTTAACATGTCACCACGGATTACTAAGCCAGACTTTTCGTCGCCAAGTGATTTTATTGTCCTGGCGATTCACCCAGATTGTTTTCTGGAATGTTAAATGGAATGTTTATCTCCAGAATGCAGGTTACAATATGTTACATCACACTTGTTTGACATGCTGTCCTGGGAGAGAGCCCCAAGCTCCGCTGGACAAGGCCTCATTTTCGCTCTCCATTGTGAAGCTTCAGGTGAGTGCTAAGACTTCTTTTACATTTAAAGCCCTTTCCACACTCACTGCATCTAAAACGATTCTCTCCTGAGTGAGTCTTCATGTGTTGCTTCATAGAGTCTTTGCGTGTGAGACTCTTTCCACACTGATCACATGTGAACACTATGGTTCCAGTGTGACCATCCATGTGGTTCATGAGGCTAGTTTTGGTTGTGAAGCTCTTTCCACACTGAGCACATGTAAACGGCTTCTCTCCGGTGTGACTTATCATGTGGTGATTGAGTGAGCCTTTATATGGGAAACTTTTACCACACTCTGTGCATGTGTAAGGTTTCTCTCCAGTGTGAATCCTCATGTGGATGTCAAGGTAGTGCTTTTGAGAAATACTTTTCCCACACTGTGTGCAGGTAAAAATTCTTTCTTCATTGTGAGTTCTCATGTGGATTTTAAGGGTGACATTTTGCTTAAAACTCTTTCCACACTGAGAGCAAGAGTAAGGCTTCTCCCCAGTGTGAATTCTCATGTGTACTGCCAAGTTTCCTGTTTTAGAGAAGCTTTTTCCACAATGTTGGCATGTATACTTCCTCTCCCCAGTGTGAATTCTCTGGTGCGCTGCAAAATTTCCTGCATGATAGAAGCTTTTTCCACACTGTTGGCATGTGTACGGCCTCTCTCCAGTGTGAATTCTCATGTGGTTTTCAAAGCCTTGTATATAACCAAACCTCTTTCCACACTGTTTGCAGGTGTAAGGTTTCTCTTTAGTGTGAACTCTCATGTGAATATCAAGGTTTGACTTTTTACTGAAACTCTTTCTACACCGTGTACAGCTGTAATTACACATAGACTTGGATTTCCGAGGTCTTCCGCGTGATGAAGTCTTTTTAGTCAGTGTGGGTTTTTCATCAGTCGTTATTACTTGGTGTTTCTCAAACTGCTGTTTCTCTTCCATTACATTCAGTTGATGAGTCTCTTCTTTCAGCACCATCAGGTCTTTAAAAGAAAAGAATGACAGCTCAAAGCATGAAATGGATGTTTCACCCAAAAATGAAAATGATCAATTACCATTTACTCTCCATCTTGCAGTTTTAAACATTCCCCTTCTTCTGAAACACAAAGAAAACTAGAGTTTTTCACAATATTTTTTTTTCTATGTTCAGCTGAATCAAGAAACTCATAAAGGTTTAAAACCACACGAGAAAGAGTAAACGGTGAGGCTATTTTCATTTTGGCGTCAACTATCCCTTTACAGAGTTCCTATAATTAATCCTTTTTTTTTTGTAACAAAATGTAAAATAAGTCTTTGGTGTTCCCAGAATGTGTCTGAGGTTTCAGCTCAAAATCAGATCATATACCTTGCAGAATATTTCATTTTGGGGGTCAGAGGAAAACCAAGTTTTTTTGTGCCTGTGGCTTCAAATGCAAATGATCAAATGCACTCGCTCTAGATTACTCGTGTTGTGTTCCCTCATGTACATCTTCCACTCGATTAAAAACATTTGTGACTTGCTTGCAAGTACGCATAATTCACGCTTATATTAGTGAGGCTTCATTATTGTATTTAAATTATGCTATTGCTTCCCAGTACTGGGTTGCAGATGGAAGGGCATCCGCTGTTTAAAACATATGCTAGATAAGTTGGTGGTTCAATCCGCTGTGGCAACTGCTGATAATTAAAGGTACTGGGCTGAAGGAAAATGAATGAACTTATGCAAATGCTTAATGCCACATTTGCTGTAAACTGAAGTGATTAGATGGCAAGATGACATACTTTGCTACTTGTTTTCAATCATTTGTACTTTTTCCTTTGTTTTCTTGCCTTTGTGCATGTCCTGAGGCTTTGCTGAAGACCTACGTGGTGACAATTTATATACCAGACAATATGCAGAAATGCCATCTAAAAAGGCATTTTTGGATATCTTTTCTGCTGGAGATACTGTTGTCCTAAAAACCTACCACTTGGTGGTTTTATACATTAAAAGTGGTTATCGTTCCATGCCTAAACCACATAACACTGTTTTTAGTAGGGCTGCAACAACAAAACCAATAAAAATCAGTTACTAAAAGCGTTGGCAACAAATTTCATAATCGATTTGTTGTGTCGCGCGACACTGAGACATTTGAATGTTTAAAAAAACACTTCAGTTCAGCGTGGAGAGGAGTGAACACAGTCTCTCTCTACTTATCTCTCGCACTGATAATGAGTTCAGCGCCTCAAAGACAGGGATGAGGAGGAAGGGAGATCAGGGTAAATCACTACAAATTCCTACTTATGTTTCAATTTGAAGTGAGGACCATGTTGTTGTCCCTGGTGCTGGTGTTTTACTCATTATCCAGCGTGACAAGCATGACAAGTTAGCTCATCATATCATCACAATTATGCAGTGTTTTAACTGTCTAATGCTTATTTTATATTTTAGACATGCAAATACACACAAGTACTAGCCCTCTACTGCACGGTGTAACCATATGGCAATATGATACTTATGTTCATTTCCCTGCCACTATTTCTTTAAGACCAACATAATTTTTTTTGTTTGAAAGAGAATACCTTTGTGTAGCCAATGATGTGCTTTGGTTAAGTCACATGACATCCAGTGTTTTTCTGTAGCGCGATTTCTGACAGACTGGCATTTATTGTGAGTAGTTGCTAAATGCAAATGCATATGTCAATAAAAACAAAGTATCAAATTATGTTAGATCCACAAAAAAAATCACCTCCTCATGAAACATCACCTCCAGTAAGATATGATGACATTCACAACTCAATTTTTTTTTTTTTTATCAAATAATTTTTTTGTAAATCGATCAAATGTGTGTGTTGCCAAATGGCAACACAGTGCAATAGTGGAACATGCAATATTGCAATGGATTAGCTAGGCAGATAAGACATTCATATATGCAAATATGCATTGCGACTCACTTTATTGTACAGGCTTATTGCACTTAAACTTTTTTAGGTTCGGCTCTCGAATTAGTAAGGTTATGAGTATATATTATTTAAAAAATTTCGCAAAGCATGCCATGTAGCCTACAATAACAATAACAGCAAATTACAAAAAATAATAAGACAAGCCTACTTTGGCGTTGCAATAAAATAGTATTAATTATCAAGGAAATAATTTCAATATATAATTAAAATAGGAAAAAATAAAACAAAAACAAATGGTAACCTGTTTTTATAGCAGGGCCCAATGTGTTCTTATTTTTGTTCTGTTAACATTTATTAAAAAGAAAAAAAAATTACCAATAAAAACACAACTAAGTGATAATAATAATAATTATTATTATTAATATTGTTATTATTATTATTATTATAAAGCCCTTGCTCTGAAACAATCATACAAACCAGGTGCTGCTCAGAAATGGCCATCTTTGCTCAGCATCAGGTGCACAGCAGCAAGAAACTTGGCAGTAAACTATGACCTTATTTTAATGACAAAATGTGTAAGAATACTGCTAATTTACATTTTTATTTAATTTTTACATGTGCAATGAATGTAAGCCTGCTAACTTTGTGTGGTTCAAATGATAGAATATGTAAACTTTGTTTATATATAATTAAATAATAATAATTAAAAGCCTGCGTGTAAGGCTTTTATTTTGAGGGCGACGTCACAAGCTCAGATTTAGTTTAAATCTATACTGGGTTTACTCCCATCATATCTCCAGAATTATATTTGTAAAAAGCCTGTTCTTAACTATGGTCTTCGCTCACAGGATATTTATTTACTCTTTGTCCCTAAAGTGCGGACTGAGATGGGAAAAAAGGCTTTTAAGTACGCAGCACCTTTTGCTTGGAATAATCTGCAAACACAGTTGCAGTTCAAAGACTTGATTTCACTACAAGCTTTTAAAAAGTTTTAGAAGTTGAAACAGGTTTGTAGATGTTTTGAATAGTTGTCAGTGTGATTCATGTTAAATGTAAATAGTTTTTTGTTTGTTGTCTGTTGGACTCATGTGACTTGTGTACTGCCTAATCTTGGCCAGGACGCTCTTGTAAAAGAGATTTTTAATCTCAATTTGTCTTTCCTGGTAAAATAAAGGTTATAATAATAATAATAATAATAATAATAGTTGACCAATTAGAGGAAAGTGGGCATTTCAGCACCGCCTACATGTGTAAAATGAATATTAAAGTCGTTTATCCGTTTTCCTACTTTAAACCAAAAAACGAAAATCCAGCCAAAATGTCGTTTTTTCGTTTTCTTGTGAGCAAAAGAAAAATGGAAAAACGGCCATTTTTTTCCTTTCCTTTATTCCGTTTAAAAATGGAAAACAAATGAACAAAACGTACACAGTCCATTCTGCTGTGACGACCCCCAATTAATAAAGGGACTAAGCCAAAAAAAAATAAATGAATGAATCAGCGTTTCCATTTAATGACTTAAAAAGAACAAAATCGTCACTTCCTGATTAACTGGCGCCAAATCTCAACAGTAAAAACAGAATTTACTGCGGTAGGAGAAGCTACATGAATCTTTTCTGTGTTTAATAAATGACTTTCACCTCAGAGGACAATGTCAGCACACAATGAACATGTGGTGAAGATTTAGCGCATGTTTTTTTATGCCTATATTTCAAAAGTTATGTGCATTATGATGTTTCCATCAACTGTTTTTTTTTTTACGCTCATAGCCTATCCAATATGCACATAAAAATAAGTGGCTGAATATGTAAGGCTAAGTGAGAAATACTGCTTCATTTAAAAAAAAAAGAAAAGGAGACCGACAGAAACTCAAAACAGAGTTAAGAGAATAAAACCTGCTGACCAGGTTAGGTTCACAGAGTATGTTACCAAGTTACCTTTCTTTCAGAAACAGGCTTGACTTACCCTGCTTTCTCGAATTTCACAAACTTGCCATTTTGAAACGCAAATACCAGAGTTTCTCTCATTTCAGGGTTAAAATGCTCTGAGTTTTCACTCAACCTCCTTTCTGAAATGGGGCCTTGATCTTATATGCTATTGTTTTAAAGCTTCAGTTGCCTATTGGAAAAATGACTAGGACTAATAAACGGCTACTTTCTCCACAAACAAATGTGTTCATGTCTATACATACAAAGAAAAATGATTAAATTAGAAAATAAGACTTTGCAACAGGGGCGAAGCAGAGGCACAGTAGGTAGTGCTGTCGCCTCACCGCAAGAAGGTCGCTGGTTCGAGCCTCGGCTCAGTTAGCGTTTCTGTGTGGAGTTTGCATGTTCTCCCTGCATTGGCGTGGGTTTCCTCCGGGTGCTCCGGTTTCCCCCACTGTCCAAAGACATGCGGTACAGGTGAATCGGGTAGGCTAAATTGTCCGTAGTATATGAGTGTGTGTGTGATTGAGTGTGTGGATGTTTGCCAGGGATGGGTTGCGGCTGGAAGGGCATCCGCTACGTAAAAACTTGCTGGATAAGTTGGCGGTTCATTCCGTTGTGGCGACTCCGGATTAATAAAGGGACTTAGCCGAAAAGAAAATGAATGAATGACTTTGCAACATCAAGCAGCATTAAACATGGACCATGTGATGGCCAGTGTGGTGTATGTTTTTTTTATTTAGTTTTGTTTTGAGTTTAAGTTACCATGCTGCAGTGCCGATGAGGAACGGAGTTTCTGGGTGTGGTCCGACAAACTAAAGGGCCGACGTGCCGCCAAGTGGCACCTATTGGTTCCGCTAGCCGATACCATTGGCTTAAGGGCTTGGAGGGAGAGCTGATCTTTAGTTTAAGTTCATTAATGATTTGCAGTGTTTGTTCAGATTTATATTTAGTTTTTCATTTAGAATTTATTTAACTAATATTTAGATTTGTATTTAGATATTTGACTTAGTTTATTGTTGTTGTAAATTGTCTGTTTTTGTCTCCCCCTTCTTGTTTACTGTGGACTAGTCCCTCTGGTATAAATGTGGTCAGTCTTGTCATTTCAAAGAGTTCTGTTTTTGGTTTATTCATGATAAGTTTGGTTTGAACTCAGTTTTGTTTTCTTTGTTTAGTTTATTGATTTTTCAATTGATTTAATTGTTTCATTTATTTATTTTTTGAGTTTTTGAGAAGTTTTTTGACTTTATTTAAAATAATTATTTTGGAAATCTACTTTTTGTATGCCCCTTACTATATGTGCTGGCTCAGTCCGTCACAGACCAGTATAAGATTCTGACGGTATGATAACCTTGACTAAAAATATCATGATTTCTCAGTACTGTGATTACCATTTATAAATATATTATTTTTAAATGTCTGGTTAAAAAACCTAAACTTTTTTTTCCCCTTTGAACACAACATATTTTCACTTGAGAAACTTTGAAAGTATTTTGGAGCTGTAAACATGTCAGGCTAAATAATTCAAATGATTTTTTTTTTACTATTTAAAACAACATCTTTGGATATATTTTCTGTTGTCCTGAAAATCTTCAAACAAAATGTAAAAAACGTAGGGATGGTACAGCAAAAATATTGTTTTTAAAACTTTTTTTAAACCACGGTATACCTTGAAAACTGTCATTGTCCCATGCCTAATGCCGTCTAATGGCGGCACCTGCTGGTACGTGAAGAATATGGTCAATACTGACAATCTTTACACTCAAATCTCTGCATATCATCAGCATGCTGTAATCCTTTTTTTAAACAGCAAAAGTCATTTTAGACTAGTTTGTTGGCCAGTTGTAGTCAGTGCAATGCTAAACGTTATTGTTCCACTATAAATTGTTAGCTTTGCTTCATGTCGTCCCTCAACAACATCATATAGTTTAGAATACTGTACAATGTTTTATAACAGTTAATTATTTTAGTGTCCATTTCATTCAGCATATTTATTATTTGGGGGCATCCAAGCTTTCTGACATAAAGAAATTTTTCAAATGGCCCAAATGGAAAAGATTTTAATTTGCCCTATAAAAAAATATATTTTTATTTAATAATGCAATAATAAATGAATAATGAAAAATAAAATACAATATTTTAGATATTTCTTAACAAAAGCTCTAGTTGTATTGTTTTGTAATTGTTTTTAAAATAACCTTTAAAAAATTGTAAAAAAATTAACAAATATTTTGAAAAGTTTTAAAAACTATAATAAAATAAATCTATGCAAGTCGATATCCTCAGCAGTAAATACATGGAGCTTGTTTAAACAAAAAGTTATTGTGAGGAAATTAATTAAACTATTATGATAAATAGAGTTAAAATGACTTTTTTGACTAAAAAGTTTTATTGAGATGGATTGTTGGTGATTGTATATGTTTTGGACAGGCTGAGTAGCAAAACATGAATAGAGGAAAATGTAGACTTGTTAAAATAAATAAAAATAAAGACCTACAACACAATACTTTAGTAAATGTAAGACTTTTTAAGGCCTAAATTTTTTATTTTGGAATTTAAGACATTTTAAGACCCCACAGAAATCCTGTTTAAACATAATAGCCCTGGTAATTAGGTATTGTAATAATGATGTAGTTCTAACAGTTTAAACCCATAAAGAAGTTGATGAAAAAAGGGAATTGTGATCAATGTGACATGCAAATGGAAAGTACTAAACCAACACTATCACTGTAATAGCAGATATCTTCTATGAGAATACTGTAGGTCAAATATCGACAGCTCAGTTATTCATTCATTCATTCATTCATTTTCTTGTCAGCTCAGTCCCTTTATTATTCCAGATGCCCTTCCAGCCGCAACCTATCTCTAGGAAACATCCACACACACATACACTACGGACAATTTAGCCTACCCAATACACCTTTACCACATGTATTTGGACTGCAGGGGAAACCGGAGCACCCGGTACGGATAGCATAATGTGAGTAGGCCCTTAGCCTACCCAATTCACCTGTACCGCATGTCTTTGAACTGTGGGGAAACCGGAGCACCCGGAGGAAACCCACATGAAGGCAGGGAGAACATGCAAACTCCACACAGAAACGCCAGCTGAGCTGAGGTTTGAACCAGCGACCTTCTTGCTGTGAGGCGACAGCACTACCTACTGCACCACTGCCTCGCCCTCATCTCAGTTAAATGTGCATTTAGGACCACCAGGCAGAAAACTCGAGGCTGCAAGATGGATTTAATTATAGAGGTAAAGTAGGTTTTATATTCGCACATTCAAACTTTCCCCTTAATAATCTAATTTCATAAAATTATTTTTGCAAACTATAAATAGCGAAATCAAATTAGCCGTCAATGGCTATCTAAGTACAACATTGTTCACAGTCAAATGCTGTGATTTCAAGTCATACTTGCATGCTATTTCCGATCAAATATTCAAAGTAACATGGTAAATAATATAGAGACTTCTAAATGAACGAATGTGTAAAACCAAATTTACCTCTATATGACTGAGTTGGACTTTGAGAATGAAAACTAACCTGTTTGTTCCTGCAGATCTTCATGTTTGACAGAGAATGTCTCTTCGATCTTCACATCTTCACTCTCCTCTTTAATAAACGCCATCTTTACAACAGTGTGGAGATCATTCACTTCAGCAGGAGTTTTCCTCTGTGTTTGGACACTTTATTCTGTTTAAAACGAATAAAACAATAAAAATGTCCTGTTTAAAAATAGAGGTAAAGTTGGTTTTATAATTACACATTCAGACTTTCCTCTTAATAATATAATTTCATAAAAGTATTATTTGCAAAATCTAAATAGTGAAATCATATAAGCAGCTAATGACTATCAAAGTACAACATTGTTCACAGTCAAATAAACAGTGCTAATGTTGTTTTCAAGTCATACTTGCATGCTAATTCCACTCGAATATTTAAAGTAACATGTTAAACAATATATACACTGCTAAATGAACGAATGTGTGAATATAAAACCAACTTTACCTTTATTGTTTAAAATAGATAAAACAATGAACAGAAACAAAATAACTTCTCTTCAACACTTGCTGCAACAATTTCTTTATATGAGAGTAATTAACAAAACTTTTCTTTAAAACACTTATTACACACTTTTCTGTTACTTTATTCAAACAATAGCCCTCGGTTACTAAGAATAAAAATAGAGGTAAAGTTGGTTTTATATTCACACATTCGTTCATTTAGCAGTCTATATATTGTTTACCATGTTACTTTGAATATTCGATCGGAATTAGTATGCAAGCATGACTTGATAACAGCATTAACATTGTTTATTTGACTCTGAACAATGTTGTACTTTGATAGTCATTGGCTGCTAATATGATTTCACTGTTTAGAGTTTGCAAATAATACTTTTATGAAATTATATTATTAAGGAGAAAGTCTGAATGTGCGAATATAAAACCAACTTTACCTCTATAGAATAAATAGTACTACGTTGAATAAAGGATTAAAATATTTCCAACAGTAGGAACATAATTTAGCATCGTATAAAAAACTAAAACCTTCGAACTTTAACTTTAAATGGGTTTATATCTGTGTAAACATTTTACAACAAACCTTTCTCCAGTTGAATCACAGCGCTGAAGCGGCGCCGCCTGATGACGTCACATGCCAAAATAAAAGTCTTTTCTTGTTTAGCTTTCTTGCCACTTACTTTTGCAGTCATGACTTATTGATACATTTCTCCCATGTTTTTCACTTTACACTATATCTGCTTTCTCTCACACAAACCTTAAATCTAAACATTTTCTTAACTTTTTTAATCCACTTATGATGACTTGTATGTCTGCAACACATTACTTCCTATTAATATCTGAGTTTTCCCAGAGGTGGGTTACGGCTGGAAGGGCATCCGCTGTGTAAAAACTTGCTGGATAAGTTGGCGGTTCATTCCGCTGTGGCGACCCCAGATTAATAAAGGAACTAAGCTGACAAAAAAATGAATAAATAATATCTGAGTCCAAATCTCATCCTTATAATTATAACCTCTTCTTTTCTATTTCTACAACTTCATAGGCCTATATAGAATTTCCTTTTTTCCACATGAATTGTCATCTCTTGTTATCTGTGTTCCACGTTTCCTGCCATTCTTTAGCAATATATTCAGTAATAATATTTAATTTACCTTTACTTACAGAAGCATTAAAGGGGCAGTTCACATAAAAATCACAATTTTGTCATTTACTCATCCTCTACTTGAGCCAAACCTGTTTGAGTTTCGTCTGCTGAATGCAAATGAAGAGAATACGGAGGCAAAAACAGACATGGTTTAGCTGTTCTCATTTTGGACCTGGCTGCTTTTTTCAACATTTTCTTGCACACAAAATGTTCTTGAAATTCGATTACAATTGAACCACTAAAGTCATATGTCACATGTTTTAAAAATGTTTTTGGTTCCTTTTCTGGACTTTGAGCATCTCGGGACTTTTGCTGTCTATGACAGATGAAGGAGCTCTCTGACTTCATCTAAATAGTCTTCATTTGAGTTCTGAAGATGAGCAAAGTTCTCAGGAGATTAAACAACAGGTAGAGGGACAATCGTTCTTGAGTGCTTAGTGTACACTGTAACACATGCCTCCCATCAGTGCTGACATACAGCCTACAGCCACATTGCACTGCTTTTTAAAAATGTATTTATTCATTTTTTATTGCAGTAACAACTGGCCATTACAACAAATAGATATACAAAAACGGATAGAAGGCTACATCGCACTGCTACTCGTGTGATATTACTCATGTATTCATTTATTTTTATTATTTTTATCAATCAGGGGTCACCATTGTGGAATGGACCGCCAACTTATGCAGCACATGCTTGACACAGCGAATGCTCTTCAAGCTGCTACCCATTACTGGGAAACATGCATACACACTCATTCACACTGCATGCATACCGCATGTCTATGGACTTTGGGGAAACCAGAGCATCCGAAGGAAACTGACACGAACGCGGGAAGAACATGCAAACTCCACACAGAAATGCCAACTGACCCAGCTGAGGCTTGAACATGCGACCTTCTTGCTGTGAGGCGATTGAGCTACCCACTGCACTTACATGTGTAATTATTTGAGGTAAACTGGTATTAAAAAAGGCACGATTCAGATGTAGTCATCTGAAGAATCAAGCATGTATTGTTATAGACACTATGCTTATTTGTCTTAAGAGATGTTAGGCAGGTCCTGTTCATGTAATATGTTCATGTAATAGTCTATCAAGTTGGTATTGGCATGAACAGCTATACATGTTAACGGGTTTCTTATATGTAAAATGGTCCTATTCAGTTAATGGTCAGGCAGCTATTACTAAAGGTTCCTATTCGAAGTATACATCACTATATATAAGAAATGGAGTACTAGTCTTAATCGGCTCATTTGTGTCTATTGTTTCTTGCTCAGACTTACCTGATTTCTGTTTGTTAATGACTCTCATATAAGGAAACTGTTGAAGCAAGTGTTGAAGAGAAGTTATTTTGTGTCTGTTCATTGTTTTATTTTTTTTTTAAACAGGACATTTTTTTATTGTGTTGTTCATTTTAAACAGGATAAAGTGTCTAAACACAGAGAAAAACTCCTGCTGAAGCGACTGATCTCCACACAGTTATAAAGATGGCGATTATTAAAGAGGGGAGTGAAGATGTGAAGATTGAAGAAACATTCACAGTCAAACAGGAAGATCTACAGGAACAAACAGGTTGGTTTTCATTCTCAAACACCAACTCAGTCATTTGATCCTCATTCAGATATATTTTAATAATAATACTAAATTAAATCCATCTTGCAGCCCTGAGTGTGCTGCCTAGTTCTCCTAAATTCACATAAGCGCTTATTGAAAAAAAGGAATGAGTTTCATTTGTTACTTGTTCTCGTGTCTTTTGTCATTATTTTATGTATTATTAGTCTCCCATTTTCTCTACCTTCTTAAGGTTATTGCTTTTCTTGTTCTCCTACTGTTTGTAAAGTGCCTTGAGCACTGGCACTATATAAAACAAATAAAAACAATAAATTAAAAAAGTTTAACTGAGCTGACAATATTTGACCTACAGTATTCCCATAGAAGAGATCATCTGCTATTACAGTGATGGTGTTGGCTTAGTACTTTCCATTTGCATATGTCACGTTGATCACAATTCCCTTTTTTCATCAACTTCTTTATGGGTTTAAACTTGTTTGTAGTAGTTGTTACTAGTTCTCACAGACAGTATCTACAATTACATCATCATTATTATAATAACTAATTATCAGGGCTATTCCCTATTTAATAGCCGCAGGGTCTTAAAATGTCTTAAATTCAAAAACCTAAAAGTTTAGGCCTTAAAAAGTCTTACATTTACTGAAAGATTGTGTTGTAGGTCTTAAATCTTTTTAAAACAAGTCTTCATTTTCCTTTTTTCATGTTTTGCTACCTAATCTGGCCGAAACCCATACAATCACCAACAATCCATCTCAATAAAACCTTTAACCTTTCATTCAAAAAGGTCATTTTAACTCTATTTCTCATAATGCTTTAATTATTTTCGTGCTTCATTTGTTTAAACATGCTCTATGTTTTTTTCTGCTGAGGACATCGACCTGGACAGATTGTTGTGCATAGATTTAGTTTATTATAGTTTATATAGTTATAATATAGTTTAGTATAGTTATAATAGTTAGTAAAACATTTGTGAATTTGTTTTTTATTTTAAAGAAAGTTTATTTTGGAAAAAAAAGTGTGGATCCAAGTAGAGCTCTCTTGTTTTTACACAATATTTAAGATCTTTTGCTAAGAAATATGTAAAATATTTTATTGTTATTATTATTATTGATTTATTATTGTGTTGTTAAATATTTTATATAATATTTTTTGATAGGACAAATAAAAATCTTTTTCATCTGGGGCATTTGAAAAATTCCTTAATCTAAAATTTCATTCATAATGGTCTTAAAAAATGTCTTAAGTCTTAAATTTAACTTGGTGACACCTGTAGAAACCCTGATTTAAAGTATGTCAGAAAATGTGGATGCCCCTAATTTGAAATATGCTGAATGAAATGGACACTGAATTAATTAATTATTATAAAATATTGTATTCTAAACTATATGTTGTTGTTGCGGGACGACGTGAGACAAAACAATAAAATTATAGTGGAACAATAACGTTTAGCATTGTACTGACTACAACTGGCCAAA
Organism: Danio rerio; assembly: GCF_052040795.2. NCBI lineage: Eukaryota > Metazoa > Chordata > Actinopteri > Cypriniformes > Danionidae > Danio > Danio rerio. Next base: position 59,308,645 of record NC_141024.2, read on the forward strand.
AAACTAGTCTAAAATGACTTTTGTTGCTTAAGAAATGGATTACAGCATGCTGATGATATGCAAACAATTGAGTGTAAAGTTCATCAGAATATTGACCATATTCTTCAAGTACCAGCAGACATTGAAATTGGAATCTTTTTGCTTGAGACTTTTTTTTTTAAAGAATACATTTTTAGATCCTAAAAACAGTGTTGTGCTGCTGAGGTGTAGGACAATAACTGTTTTCAAGGTATAACGCAGTTTGAAAAAAGTCAAGGTTTTAAAACCGCCAATATCTTCTGCTGTACCGTTTATCTGTATATGTAAGTTTTTTTTTTTTACATTTTGTTTGAAGTTTTTCAGGACAACAGTATCTCCAGCTGAAAAGATATCCAAAGATGCTGTTTTAAATTTTAAAGAAATCTGTGTTTTTGAAACAAAAGAAGACAGCAGAAGTCAAGGATTCAATTGAATGATTTAGCCTGACATGTTTACTGCTCCAAAATATTTAAAATGTTTCTCAAAAGAAAATGTTTTGTATTCCAAGAGGAAAAAGTGTCTGTTTACCCAGACATTAAAAAAAAATATTAGGAATAGTTGTTTTGGTCATTCTAAAACACCTCAACCGTTTCAGTATTAATGTTATTATATTATTAATGACCTCCAGAGCGTCTGGAGCACGTCAAGAGCGTCTGTTCTCCACATTTCATTGCTTCAAACGCCACCATGTGTTCATTGTGTGTTGGCATTGTCCTCTGAGGTGAAAGTCATTTATTAAATAAAGAAATGATTCATGTAGCTTCTTCTACCGCAGTAAATTCTGTTTTTATTGTTGATATTTCATGCTAGTTAATCAGGAAGTGACGATTTTGTTCTCTTTGATTCATTGGATAGAAACGCTGATTTATTTGATTATCTTTTATGTGATATTCCAGTTTTGCAAATAAATTTAATTCGCATTTTTGGATGGAAACACAGCTATTGCCTACATTTCAATCACTCAAAGAACAAAGTCACGTATGAGAATGGCTTGTCCTTTTAATGAATAATTAGCTTAAATTCACAGTCCTTCAACAGGAACATGTACTATAAATAGATTAATGGGATTATTACTTGTTCAAAATAACTATTTAGTTCTGCTTACATTCTTACTATTCAAATATTTTATTGATTTTTCAAAAGTCTTCGATTTTTCCACAACAAACAAATTAAACAACAAATTAACATGGTACATTGCTACAGACATACTCATACCCCATAAAAAAAGGGAGAAAGAGAAAAATAAAAATAGGTAAAACAAAATAGGAAATTAGGGATAAACTCTTACTTAGGATATAATAACCCCTGAGTGTTCAGTGTAGGATAGGAAAGGCTGCCAAACCTCATAAAACTTTTTTGTAGAGCCTCGGATGGTGTACTTAAGGTTAGGGTTAGGGTTTAAGATGTGATAACTCTTCTAATATCCAATGTTTGTGGGATGGCAGGTTTGTCTTTTTCCACCTGAGAAGAATCAGGTGTCTGGTCAATAAAGAAGAAAAGCCAAAGATTTCTATGTGATTAGCTGACAGGTACATTTCTTCTGGCACTGTACCAAAAATTGAGATCAAAAGAGTAGGAACCATATCTTTATTACATTTAGATGACAATGATCTAAAAATATTGGTTCAAAATTGATGAAATCTAGGGCATCCCCAGAACATATGACTCTGATCTGCTGGCTCCAAACCACATCTAGGGCAAGATGAATCTGACCCTGAATACATTTTTGCGAGCTTGCGCCTAGATAGGTGAAGCCTGTGAAGTACCTTAAACTGAAGAAGACCATGTCTAATACATACAGAAGATGAGTGTACCAGTGCTATGGCATATGGCCAGGCTGTATCTGATATTTCCAGTCCCATTTTTCTTTATACGATTTAGGGAAGGGGACGCAGTTCTTTTGATCACTTCATATAACATGGACATTACACCTTTTTGATATGGGTCTATGTTTACCAATTCATCTATCCAGCATGCTTCTGGTTGGTTTAGTGAAGGAGAGAAGTGTTTTTTAACGAAACTACGGACTTGAAGGTACCTAAAAAAATTAGAGTGTGGAATCTCAATGTCTGTTAACTGTTGAAATGAGATAAATATGGCATCTTTAAACAGGTTCTTATCACAGTTAACTCCCTTCCTAGACTATTATTGGAATGCTGAATTTATAAGAGTGGGGGGGGGGGGGCAAATTTGGCATTGGCAATCCACCCTTTTCCTTGTTTTTTTTCCCAAAGAGTTCCTTTCTTATGCAAGGAATTTTCTTATCCTAGAGAAATGTAGAAATACAATTACCGTATTTTCTGGACTATAGAGCGCACCTGTATAAAAAGATATACAAGCCGCACCGGGCTATAAGGCGCAGTTATCATTCATTCATTCATTTTCTTGTCGGCTTAGTCCCTTTATTAATCTGGGGTCACCACAGTGGAATGAACCGCCAACTTATCCAGCAAGTTTTTACGCAGCGGATGCCCTTCCAGCCGCAACCCATCGCTGGGAAAACGGCAGTTATCTATGGTAAAAAATGTGAAATTTGCTGCATGTACAGAATGATTTTGTTCTGAAACTGTACATGTATGTATGTACCTGAACAGATTCTTTCCGAACATTGCCTTTTAACACGGCAGCAACTTTGCTGATAAAAACAGAACATAAAAAATTGGTACTTATTCACCTTCATTTCTCCTGTGTTTGAAACCACAAGTCACTTTAATCATCTTCACTAAAACCATGAATTCATCTTCTTCAGCGTCGGAGTTGAACAGCCTCAGAAGCGCTTCGTCACATTTGTTTTTATCAGTCTCAATCTCCGTGTCACTTTCATCCTCCAGTGAAGTAATCTCTGAAGGTGCGCCGCTCTCGCCGCTCGATCCCAATGGTGATGGTGGATTCTTTGACAGCACTCCACACTGTTTGGATCCACTGACAGACATCAGAAAAGGATGCTTTTTGCATGCGGCCAGTTTTTGTGAAAGACTTTTTACCACTTGTCATCCAAGTCTTCCACTCAACCCGGAGTGCACCTTTTAAATGCCCAATTCACACTGATGTCAAGTGGCTGCAAATACGTTGTTGTACCTCCAGGAATCACAGCTGGAATGGAGTTTGTTTTCTTGATTGCTGCTTTCACAGAATCTGTGATGTGGGCCCTCGTGCTATCCAAAACAAGCAACGCTTTTTTCTGGTGAAAAAATCGGCTTACTGTAGCACTTCGTTAACCATTGCTTCATTAGGCCTTCCACCATCCAACCTTTGGTATTAACTTTGACCACTATACCTTTCGGGAGTTGTTTTTTGGGCGTAGTTATGTGCTTAAAAATCACCATTGGTGGAATTTTTTGTCCGGATGCCGTGCATGTCAGAACGCAGGTAAAGTGCGTTCTCTTATGGCCAGTTGTTTTCAACAACACGGATGATGCACCTGTCTTGGTAACAGTCCTGGTCAGAGGCAGATCAAACATCAAAGGTACTTCATCCATATTATTGATGTTGTCTGGTCCGATGGAGTTCTCTTTTATCTTTGTTTCAACGAATTTGTGGAAGGTTTCAACTTTTTCCTGATAGTCAGGAGGGAGTTACTGACAGAGAGGGGTCCGTGCTCTATTGGAAAGGTTTCATAAATCTGAAACACCATGACGGCCCAGCTTTGAAACCTTCGATGTTCATTTTGAGGCAGACTGTTTTGGCTTTCAGTCTGATCTTTACAATGGATACACCTCGGCCATATGCTCTATGTGTGTTCACCAAGTCTTCCAGGACATTTTCAAGTTCAGGCCAACTGCTTTTATGTCCTCTTAAAGCTTTTCTCGACTTTTGGCATTGCATGAGCTCTTCTCGCTGCCGCCTCCAACGCCTCACCATAGATTCGTTGACGCTAAGCTTACGTGCAGCAGCGCAGTTTCCTTCCTGGGTAGCAAGCCCGATTGCCTTTAACTTAACTTGAATCATATGAACTTATTTGTGTGGTTTCCATGATGAAGGGGCAAGGATTTGAATATAATTTCCAGTTAGTAATTTGTCATGAGTGTTCTATCTGCTAAAGAAAAAGTAGCGCAGTCTATTTTTCTTTGCATAGATTTTTCGTCTCTTATTTTTTTATTCTTCCGGTAATTCCGATCAGAGCGTCCCTAGCGGTGGAAGAAAAATCCACAGAATAGCTGCTTCTTTGTATAAGCCACATGGTCAAAACCTAGGGAAAAAGTAGAATCTTATAGTCCAGAAAATATGGTAATCAACTTCTTGAAAAATGAATTGACAAAAAAAAAAAAAAACAGGCACAGTCTGAAATAGAAACAGAAATCTTGGTAGTATTGTCACTTTAATGGAATTCATCTTCCCATCCAAAGATAAAGGAAGGATTTACCACCATGCCATGTCTCGTTTGGCTTTGTCTAATGTTGTTTTAAAATTATTATTGAACAAATCCTTATATTTGCGTGTCACACTCACACCCAGATATACAAATTTATCAGGACTTGCTGAAAATGGAAAGGATTGGAAGGACATTTGCTGTGCTCTATCATTGATAGGGAAAAGGAGACACTTTGCTAGATTGACTATGTATCCAGAAACATTTCCCAGTTCTTAAATTATTGTAAGAGCTTTTGGAATACATGTATCTGGAATTGACAGAAAAAGAAGATCATCAGCATATAGCAGGAACTTATGTTCTTGTCCCTCTCTGAAAACTCCTTGCAAGCCATCTGAGTTCTTTACGATTGCAAGAGGTTCAATGACAATGTCAAAGAGCAGAGGGGACAGAGGGTAGCCCTGTCTCGTTCCCCTAAAGCAGGCATGTCCAAACTCAGTCATGGAGGTCCGGTGTCCTGGAAAGTTTAGTTCCAATGCCAATCAGACACACCTTGGCTTCCTAAACAAGCTCTCACTAGGTTTTCTAGAAACACCCCAGGATCTTATAATCACAGCAGAGTAAGCTGATCGGACAATAAGATTCACATTTAAGTAGATCTTTTTCCCTTTTAAGAAGTACTGTTATAGCAGCCGATGTCATAAAGAGGGGGAGCGATTCCGAGACAAGAGCTTCAGCAAATACCCTGCACAACAGGGGTGTAAGCTTGACAGTAAACTTCTTATAAAACTCAGCTGGGAAGCCACCAGGGCCAGATCGACTTTTCAATTTTCCGGTTTTCACTTTTTTGATTGCATTTTCAATTTCAGAAGGTGTTATTTTCCTTCTGATGCCAACTGATCTGAATCACAGATGGTAATTCCAAATAAAAAAAAAAACCTCATTACTTTCAATTTTGTTTACCTCAGAGCTGCAACTATAAAACCAACTGCAGAGGATCATTTCAGTTGGTAACACAATAACCTGCCAGCTCATTCATAACGCCTTTTCACTTGTCAAGGAGTCATATTCTACTTGCAGCAGTGGCGTAGCGGACGGGCCCGCAGGGCACGCACCGCGGAGGGGCCCCGCGTGATTAGGGGGCCCCGCATCGTTGTGATTTTCAATAATTAAAAATCCACCGGCGAACGCAATATTCAAACTCTTGGGAACAACTGTGGTCGGAACCAAAGTTCACACGTCTGTGTTCTCTGAACACCTCTCAAGCGGTGGACTACTTATATCTGATTGCTTGCCGCCAATGTTGCCAACTTAGCAACTTTGTCACTAGATTTAGCGACTTTTCAGACCCCCTTAGCGACAAATCTAGCAACTTTTTTTGTGTTATTGGAGATTTTTTTTAGACTGTCATTTGTCCATACTGTACCGTCTCTACTCTTCTCAACGAGCTGCGTGTGATGCCGCCGGCCCCTCCCTCGCCTCACAGCACTGACAGGCGGCCCAGTCAGTCCTCTACAGCAGCCTCTCCCACCTGCAGCCCGAGAGCAGATCACCCCTCTGCGTACCGACGACAAATGATTTAGCACAGGCAGTGTGAAGGTATTTCCCTTGTACAGTCAAACCGATGTACTTCTACTTTATTTTAACAATTTAATTGGACCGTTTATTCTTTTCTTGTTCACAATCACAGATATTAGTGACAGTTTCTGAACTTGTCTGAGTTTATTACATATGAGAGATTACTGCACATTCACTACACATCTATAATGACATACTGTATTCAAACAGCAATAAATTTAGTTAAATAAACATGCTTATATAAAGTGTAGTGCAATTATAAATGCCCCTTTATTAACCATTGGCTGTTAAACAAACAGAAACGGTAGAACGTGATGAAGCCAGTGATATGCAAATTGACGTATGACGTATCCCCCCCCCCCCCCCTTCATCAGGGGGCCCCGTCAGCGATCCCTGCAGGGGGGCCTCTGCATTTTGCGCTACGCCACTGACTTGCAGAAGAAGACTTTTTCTTTATGGAGCTATTCAGAAGGTGATGTTGAGTGTAGCTGATCCATTGTATTTTATTCATAATCTCTGTAAGCCGTTTTGAAATTGTTTTATTTGCACTACGTTGATCTGAAATAATCTGTCCTCTTATATATGCTTTCAGAGTATCCAATAGGATGCTTTAACTTATCTCTGGGGATTCGTTTGTCTCAAAGTAGAAATCTATTTGAGCATCAATAAATTTTACAAAATCGTCATCTGCCAATAGTATTGAGTTAAACCGTCATGTACATTGGGGGATTACATTGCCTGGAAAACATAGTTTTAGTGAGACTGGACAATGGTCCAAAATAACAATACCACCATACTCTACTTCTGACATTAAAGGGTCACGAAACAACAAAACACATTTTTTGAGTTGTTGACAGTCGTATATGTGTCCCACACTGCTAAAAACACTATTAGGACACACACATTTCACTAAAAAGTGAAAATTGGTTGTTTTTGCGTTATTTTGAGCAAATTCGTACTTCCAGTTTAGAATGAATTTTTGAAGCTGCTTCACGGCCGTGAGATCTTAGCGTGTGTTCCAGCATGTAGACTGAACATTAGAGATGTAACGGTATCATAATTTCACGGTACGGTAATACCTCGGTATGAATGTCACGGTACGGTATTTATTGAATCATTTACAGGAAAAAACAAAACTTATGAAAATACTCCAAAAAAGTGCCAAAAGTGTCAATGACATACAAATTAGCCATCTATCTGTAAGCTTTGAAACAGGAACTTCAATTTTAATAACAAAAAAATATTAAACCATGTAAAAAAATAAAGTTTCAATTTAGTAGTGTTGAAAAATCACATTCAACATTTAATCACTCACTCACTTAGATAGAGATGGGTTTAAAGGAAAATTATCATATAAATATAATCTGGTAAAAGCTGGTATCTCTGGGTATTTACAATGTCCCCTGCAACAGAAAAAAACCCTCTCATTTGGGACTGAGGTTTCTGGGACAAGAGAGATATGACTTGGCCCAGGTTGACAGCAGTGGGTAACGTTGTGCATTGTCTTTCCCCCACTTGAAAGCACAAACCATGAGTGAGATAGAGATCTCATGTCTGCATCAATCTGAACAGTGTGCTGTGTTTCTGCAGTCCCCATGACTGATTATTAGTCGTATTCCCCAACTTGCAGGCACGTGCACACACAGTGCTCAACCTGTGCAGTGCGCATGCCCTTTTTAGTCTTTGATAGAATGTTCCCTTCCAAAATGATCAAAAGTGCCCCCGCGACGCGACATACCCTCCGTCCCCGCTTTTACAGTACGCGCGCGACAACACAGCTGATAAGAACTCGCGCGAAAACACCACTATTCAGGACGCGCGCGGCGACAACACCCGCTTTAGAGTTTTACAGCTCTTTTTGATCCCCGCTTCTAGCAGCACACTCCATTTCCGCATTACTGGATCTGTAGCAACAACAGACCGCAAGGGATTATGGCCAAGCCTGGGCTTATGGGAATTGTAGTTTTCCGGTACCTCCCGTTCGCTTCATTCGCCTGAGCAAATTTTCTCAGAAGACCTATAGTTTTACTGAGTCATGCGACTACGGTAATATCGAAAAAAATTAATATTGCGGTATGACGGTATTTACAATACCGTTACATCCCTACTGAACATCTACCTGGGAGTAACTTGTGATGTCTCTGAGTGTGCTGCATTGATTCATGAGTAAGACTTGGTTGAAACCAATCAACGCGCTCTATTGTGTATGCGGTGCAACCTAATTAATGTGCATGATATCTTCTAATACTTTTTATACCTGTACAGTGTTCAGACGGCAGAGAGACGCCACGTTGTGTTGCCAAGTGGGAGAACAGGAAATATTTGGAGATTCGGGTCGTCAGTGTTGCGTTTTATACTTTGCTGCAGTGAAGGTTTTGTTTTTATTTTCCCTCTATGATAGCGTAGCTGGACTCACGTTTGGATTATGCTGCACGCGACGCGTGACAGAAATGTATGTCTAAGGAACATTTTTTCCCGAGAGCTTTTCTCATCTGAAACTGGTGAAATCCTGCTCGTCTCCTTTAATAAAAGACAGAGCTCCAGTATGTGTTGATTGTCCTGTCTCTACAGATTTGTTAAGTGAGCGACCAGTGGTTTTTGTTGGTTTATTCAGAGGCAATGTTAATTCGTCAGCAGTACTCTTTCAGTGTTTAAAGACAGACCTTAGTCAAATGGTTAATAAAGTTTACCGTACGATAATATCTATACAATATTATGGACTGAAAAATCCACTGTAAACATGATAGCACCACAATAAAACTTACACCCGCATTTTGGGACTATAATAACATACATGGCTTTCTGACGCTTCCTACCAAGTGCATCTAAGTTAGAGAAATGTGGAGTTTTTTTTTGTTTGCAACAAACATTGCATGAAAGATACATGCTTCCAGCAATTCCTCAAATCAAATATCTCGTTTGTCACCGGACACGAATGAAATTCCTGAATGAAAGAGCCAAACTGCAATTAAAATCCACCATTTAATAATTTGGCAAATAATTCGATTACTGATGTCCATGTAAACACAGTCACTGACTTTCTCCTCTGCATCTGTGTGTTTGTTTTGCCTCTGTGAAAATCAGCATGTGCTCAAACTGACACTCCCTTTTTTATGCTAATTTTTACGGACCTTCCCCTCCTCCGACTCTCCTCCTACACGCACAGGCTATCCTGATTAGCTGTAAGTTTTGATTGATTTATTTAGGTGTATTTATGTGAGAGTGAAGTCTGACAACAATAAATATTCTCATCAGGAATAAAACCACCTGTTTTTATACCTGTGCTGACTCTGCCGAGCTGTAGCTATAAAGTTAGGTCTGCTACTGTTATTTTATACTGGGAAGGCTACCTCATTTATTTAATTATAACAATAATTTGCAAATAGTTCCTATGCAATGTTTTATGGGTTGCTGAGAATACATTTCAGGTGGTCAATAATTGCATGTCAGTTTCGAAAATAAAAGTAGATGCTGGAAAAAGTGCCTAAAAGTCTTTGATTTTCATTAGGCTGTGTCTGTATGAACCCTGTATGAAATCAGTGTAAAATGTTTAATCTTGAGGTGATGGTAAATTTAGTGATGTTCAATTGTCAGCTCCCTTTGTCGTCAGGTTGTGTGATGTATGTTGCTGAACTATATTCAAATGTTATAAATATAAAAAAACACATTTCGAAATATAACTGCAGTATGTCAATTTAGTTTATTTGTGTGTGCTGTGCTCATAGACTTTAGAAAGCGCTCATTTGTTTGATTTCTCTTCGAGAAGCTAAGCAAGCCTCAAAAATTTAAGGTCCTTGTACCCTCTCTGAGTCAATGGGGCCCTAGCTGCAATAAACCGGCTTTGGGGGGGCCCAGCTTGCAAAAGGTTGAGTACCCCTGCTTTATGCAGATGCTGACAGGCATGTCTCATGTCTGCAAGGCAAAAATTCAGCTGTTTGTTCAGCTGTTACCCAATAACCTTTTTTTCTGGTGTGTTTACCAGTCAGGCACAGAATATACAAGTATTCCCTGTCTGCTTTACACATTTTAGAAAAACATTTTATTGTAATTGTGAATATATAGGAATAAAAATAGGCCATTTACAGCTTTCAAATCTGTCTGATCAATATGACCAAAATGACTTTTATGATCAATTATGTAAGAAACTCTGAAAACTGGACTGACAGTTTAAATTTACTTTAACTTCTATGTTAAGTGGCTTTAACACAATTTACATTGCAAAAGCACTAGATAAATAAGAATGACTTAAAGGGGACCTATGGTAAAAAATCTACTTTTCAAGCTGTTTGGACAGATCTGTGTGTTGGTATAGTGTATCGACCGTCATACTGGGGTGATATGAACACACCCAGTCCTTTTTTTTCAATTTAACTACAAAAAAAGGGTCTGCCAATTAGAGCTGTTTTCAAATCGATCGCACCATTACGTAGGTGTGCGATTCCCCCCCGCCCACCGAATTGATTGACAGCTGCGCGCATTAACATGTTCTGGTAGTCACGTGTACATGTCAACAAGACCAGACAGACATACGCAAAGCAACCGGGAATAAAAGGTCTGTTCTGTTCGCTAGGATCAGCAATCATCATCAAATGTGATTAAGAGTAAGTTTCACATGTTTAAAGTGTTTTAAAACAGAATATGTGTGTAATTAATTACAGCGTTTTACTTCATCAGCACAGCCGCGTGTCAGTACAATTATAAAAGAAGACGCTTCAATCCCGGTTTGTGGAAGTTAAATCAGGTTTATTTTGTACATTAGCATAACAGATATCCACACAGTACTTGAGGTTAGCCTTAACTAAGCTAAGCGCGCTCTGTGTGTCTGCCTGCCTGCCTGCGTGTGTATCTGTGTGTGTGTGTGTGTGTGCGCGTTAACTTTGTAACGATATTGCATGTGTGTGACTCATCAATGCAACTTCACAATACTGATTAGTAAAGGTTAGTTCTTACTGTAGTATCTCACAAACGCAACGTGAGACCTTCTTCCTTTAAGTCTGTCTGTTGTCTGACGCAGCTGAGGGAGGAGGCATGTAGAAACAGTGGGCGGGCAGAACTCGGCTTAAAGGCGCAGTACGACAAAACCACCCCCTGCTGGAAATCAGTATAAAACAGCATCTTGTAAAAGGTATAATGAAAAATCTGATGGGTATTTTGATCTGAAACTTTATATACACATTCTAGAGACGCAAAAGACTTATATTAAATCTGAAAAAAGGGGTAACCTAGGTGCCCTTTAAGACTTAATGAAAAGACTTAATGAAAACTAATGTTTTATTTTTTTTTATTTCAGACCTAACTGAAGAAAACGAGGGGAGTAAACAGGAGGAACATCATGTCAAAATTGAGGAAAAAACTTTTTTACAGACTGATGGTATTTTAAAAAGGAGAGACAAGAATCGTTTCACCTGCACTCAGTGTGGAAAGAGTTTTGGAAGAAAATACATTCTTAAGATTCACATGAGGATCCACACTGGAGAGAAACCATTCACATGCACCCAGTGTGGGAAGAGTTTCAGCTTATCCTGGTCCCGTAATCTACACATGAGGATCCACACTGGAGAGAAACTATTCACATGCACTCAGTGTGGGAAGAGTTTCACCTGCTCATCATCCCTTAATCAACACATGAGGATCCACACTGGAGAGAAACCATTCACATGCACCCAGTGTGGGAAGAGTTTCAGCTGCTCATCATCCCTTAATTACCACATGAGGATCCACACTGGAGTGAAACCATTCACATGCCTTCAGTGTGGGAAGAGTTTCAGCAAATCATCAAACTTTATTCTACACATGATGATCCACACTGGAGAGAAACCATTCAAATGCACTCAGTGTGGGAAGAGTTTCAGCCAATCATCACACCTTAAACACCACACGAGAATCCACTCTGGAGAGAAACCATTTACATGCACTCAGTGTTGGAAGAGTTTCAGCCGCTCATCATACCTTAATCAACACATGAGGATCCACACTGGAGAGAAACCATTCACATGCACTCAGTGTGGGAAGAGTTTCAGCCAATCATCACACCTTAAGCACCACATGAGGATCCACACTGGAGAGAAACCATTCACATGCACTCAGTGTGGGAAGAGTTTCAGCCGCTCATCATACCTTAATCAACACATGAGGATCCACACTGGAAAGAAACCATTCACATGCACTTAAGCCATGGTCACACTGGACTTTTCTACCCATACACTTCCTTGCGTGTATTCCAGCATGTAGACTGTCTGTCTGTACCTGGGAGTATTTCATGACGTCTCTGAGTGTACTGCATTCATTCATGAGAAAGACTTTGTTCAAACCAATCAGTGCGCTCTATTGTGTATTCGGGGCAACTTCATTAATATGTATGATAGCTTTAAAGACTGTTTTACCTCAAACAGTGTTCAGACGGCAGAGAGACGACTAGTTGGGTTGCCAAAACAAGTGGGAGAAGAGGAATTGTTTAAAGTCAGTACGTTAAATTCACTACAATATTATGGACTGAAGGATCTGCTGTAAATGCTGCTCTCTGAGTGTAAACATGTAAACGCATTTTTTGACAGGATAGTCTACACACGCACATGGCTTTCTGACTTACTGAGTGCATCTCAGTTACTGAGAAATGCAGTTTTTTTTCTCTTATACAATGTGCGGTATCAAACATTTTACTGTCATTAAACAGTCAGTTACTGATGTCCATGTAAACCAGGGGTCTCAAACTCAATTTACCTGGGGGCCGCAGGAGGCAAAGTCTGGGTGAGGCTGGGCCGCATAAGGGATTTCACAAAAAAAAGTCCTCAAATGTCATTATTAACAGTTTTAATTATTTCTTCTGAACATGAAGTGTCCTGAACATTAATAGAACATTGAGTGAAGATTATGAACAGTTCTTCTGAACATGGCATTTAAAAACACCCCCACCCCACTCCAGTCACATCAGTCTGTACCAGTCTGTATCTACCTATAATTCATATGCAGGCTGTAGCTAGGTAGCTAAGTGGCAGGCAGGGGCGGGAACAGCTTACCTTATGCTAGTTAATACTACAGTGTGCTGTTGCATTCATTAACAAAGTTGTAGATACTGCAATATATACAGTATAATACAGTTTATTATAATTAGTATGGTTCATAAACATACTATTATTTGCTATAAATACTATTACAACTTCTTATTTCATGTGGGTTGAATCGTATCTTTAGAACCATATAACATGATTGAAAGCAGCTCCTAGATAACTCATTACTGTTTCTTATAAAAAAAAACACACAAGAGAAGCACCCAGCACAGTCCTTAGCTTAGCTAACAGTATTGAACATATAGATAATTATTAAAAAATCATAACTTACCCTCTGATTGCTCGAGGCCTCCAACAACGTGAGCTGCCCTGTGTGCTGACAAAAAGAAACGCCCCATCTCATTGGCTGGCTGTAGCCAATAAACTGGCTTTGCTGCTCTTTTACTGGTATGTACATTACAGTAGAATTAATGATATTTAACAAAAATCTTTTCAGAAAATAGTTGAAATAAACCCTAAATAATAAAATAATTGTGGCAAATGATTATTTTGCACCTCAGTCCTGTTGGCTGCTGGCATTGTTCATTGGTCAGGCTTCAGCCAATGAAACAGCTTTACACCAGCCCCGCCCCTCCCCCGCCCCGCGCTGCTCACGCCTCTGCATCTGCGAGTGCACAGATGGGTTCTGCTACAGTGATCGCGGGAGATGTGTAGCAAAAGTCAGAGCGCGGGAGATTTGTAGTTGTACTGACGAATCTGAGAGGTTGTGAGTGCCGACCTGTGGTTGTAGAGCAAAGATGCAGTCAAATTTGCCGTGCACACGTGTGTCTGTCACTTTGTATTTGTGAATGACATTTTACAAATACACAACTATTAATCTGCAACTTCCGATTCAAAACACAAGTGTGTGGATTGTTGTGTGTGTGTGCAAATCGAGGATTTCAGCTGTTCACATCAGAGCTGTAAGTGTACATTTCAACCTACACATACAAATATTCTTATCACAAGTGCTCACATTTACATTTGCAAGCTCTCGAGTATTGCTACTGAATTACCTTCATATTGTTCAGTGGTGAATTAGAAAACGTAACTATTTATATTAAGCATCACCACCGTCCACCCTACATCTACGCCCCTGTATGAAGTAGTGTTCTAGGTTATAACGATGCGTAAAGAATGCTCCGGCTTCAATACAGTGCGTTACAGTACACGACTGCCCCCTACTGTTCATGTCTTTATTTGCTAGACCATCTTTCCGTGCTAACGCGCCATATGTCGTGGCCATGCGAGATCACTTTGTTTCATGCGCGTGTTAGTTCATGCCAGATCTGTATATAAATTTACCTGATTTTATTTTTTTACTTTTTGTTGCCTTGTCACCTGCTAAAAAAGCGGGGGATGTAGCTTCTTGTGTGTCAAGTGACGTAACGGAAGTGGGTGGAGCTACAGGGGAACGTCGGTGGTGGGAGCGACAGAACAGAAAAGCTTGTTACTGCTGAAGAACGTAATAAAAATAAGCTAGAAGCTATTACTTGTGTGTGTGTGTGTGTGTGTGATCATCTAACATCTACACAAGCCATCCAACTTCCCCTTCCACCACTACAATGTCCATCCATCCATCCATCCATTTATTCATTTTATTTTGTGAATGTGTTATTTTTCAGGCTGATCTCAGAAATACAGTAATTTTTACTGACAGAATTTTAGGTGCAGTCTAGGACTGTCTCTGCCATTTGCAGATAACGTTGTCTTTTTGGCTTCATAGGACATGGAACTTCAGCATGCAGTAAGTGGGACTGTTTGCTGCTGAGTGTGACATGGCAAAGAAACAGCACCTCTAAGAAACCATTGTGCTTGACTGGAAAAAGGTGGCCATCTCCAGTTTGGAGGAGAGTCCTTACCCCAAATGGAGTTTAAGTATCAGTGTTTTCCATGAGGAATGGAATGTGAGATTTAAAGATGGATCAGTGCAGCGGCAGCAGTAATGCAGTTGATGTGGTTGTCTGTTGTGGTGAAGGATCTGAGACGAAAGGCAATGTTCTTAATTTACTGCTCATTCTAGGTTCCTACTCTCACCTATGGTCATGACTGAAAAGAACAAGATCTTGGATACAACCGGCCACATTTTGCGAAGTGTTATGACCCGCTTGTTAGAGTCGCACCATAAGATTGCAACAAAATAGCCTGAATGCAAATTATTTATTATAAAAGTAACTCATAGAACAAACAATCAAAGCAACCAACAAATTTCTAGGGATAATAATGACGATAAAGAACTTAGGATAAAATCACAACAACACTTTAACTACATGACAAAAGTAATGCAAAACAAAACCATAAGGTTAAAGAGCCAATGAGATGGCAGGTCTTGACATGTGGACTCCTGAGTAGCCACAGCGTCCTGGGGTAGCTAGCACAACAACTTTTATATACCCATTGATGAGTAATGCAGGCATCCAATCAGAATTTACCACATACTCCAATCTGGAGTCTTGGGATCATCACAGTGTATAAATATTGTAAAACTTAATACCTGTCGCTCTGCCTAAATCATAAAATATTCATCAAGTTTGTATTCTACTCAAAGTAAATGCAGTAAACTAGAAAAAATCTAGAATCTAAAAGTAAAGAAACTTCACTAATAAAAGCTGCAACTAGGGTTGTAACAATATACCGGTATGACGGTCTACCACGATTTGAACGTGTACGATTATCATACCATGAACAATTGCATATCAACGGTTTTAACCCTTAAAGACTGAGACAGCCGCCCGCGGCTAAAAATAAGTATTGCTCTTAAATGTTTAATAACTTTTGATCTGCTGATCCGATTCATACAGTTCAAAGATTGGCATAAAGAAGAGAATCTCATCTTTCCAGTGCTGTATCACATAACATTCGCGGAACAACACTGATTTGACAAAGAAACGCTCGTCACTGTGTCTCCAGACAAACCAGACATGATACATTGATGCATTGTCCCTCCTCCATGCCCAGATTGGTTCAAACTCGCTATATCACAACCAATAAGCATAGGTTTCGCTTTTGTTTGTGGACCAACAATGAGCTTTTTGAACAACACAGAATGAGAGATAGGCATACATTTATGCGCGGCTAAATAAAACGCAAAAAAAAAAAAGTTTTGCATGAAATAATTCTCATACTAAGTACTTTTGCATGCTAAGCAGCACAGAAACATGACAAAACAGTGACACAGCAAAGAGGAACTGCTGCTCTTGCTGTTTTCAAAAGACGCAAATGAAGGTGCAGCTGTTTGTCTGCATTGCAGACAACCATATCCAAATCCATATCCACAGACAACCATATCCATGCTGGCACATAAAACCTAAGGATGTTCCATATTGAATCTAGCTTCGTTATGTAACTATTTATAGTATAGTAAATATTTATATCTATTTTTTTTACTGAAGATTTGCACCATGTTTATTTGGACTTTGACACATTATTTATTATTTTCTTATTTTTTTATTTGTTCATTGTACAAGTGGACACATTCTCTCACCTCAGCGGTCAAGATTAAGTCCTGAAAATCTCAACATGCTTACATTTCTTCATCACAACCTAGACTGAAAAAAACAACGCTTTAAATACATGTTTACAGCCATAAACTTGGTATTGCACTTTTGGTCTCCCATTTATCCTGCTTATAAGGAAGGACAGTTTTAAGTTTGTTTTTGTCTAATCTTAAAAGACCTTGCTTGTTTATTCCTTTTAATTTAATTTATTAAAATGGGAAATTTTTCAGTTTATTTTTATAAAAGACTTCTATAGTTCTATTAAAATGGTTCTTTCAAAAGTTTGTTGAAATAAAACCTTTGTTCAGTCAGAAAACGTGTTCTTATTCTTTTCAGGGTCTTTGCTATGAGAACTACTATTTAATACCGTATACCGCGAAACCGTCAAACCGTGGTATTGTTTTAGACGATTATCATACCGTAAAAAATTCATACCGTTACAACCCTAGCTGCAACACAGGACAATTGAATGGGCTTTTAAAACTTGAGGCCCTGGTATACTGCAAACTAAGCGTCCTAGAGCTCCACCTTCTTTGATGTGCGGTGTCTTCCCAGTGATGTCTCTCATTCAGGGAGTCAGACAGTGAACATCATCTAAAACAACACTAGCTACATGAATACACTGGAGAGAGTACAAATTTATCTGCACTGGTACAATCACTTGCAAAGAGATTTTAAGCTGCAGAGGAGCTGTTGGCCAGATATTTATGACAGTTCTTCTCTCAGCCACCACCACGGTGTTTACGGTAAACGCGAGAAGCGCAACACATTTACAACCCCACCTACTGCAGTGTAGGAGTGTTGGAAAACAGTATACTGTCACTCAGCCTTTTCAAACATTATTCAGACATGAAACATCCAGTGCACAGAGAAAATGTTTTGCTGCATTCATGTCATGTGTGCAACTTTTTTGTCTATGTGTTTCTTAAGCTGCGCCGAATGATTAAAACTCTGTAGACACTGATCAGATCTGTACGGTTTCTCTCCAGTGTGAATCCTGTTGTTTTCAGATGTGTTAACTGATTAAACCTCTTGTAAAAACACTTGTACGGTCTCTCCAGAGTAAATTGTCTGGTGCAGTTTCAATTTTGGAGCTGTAATAAGTCTTCTCACACTCAAAGCGCATATACTCTTTCACATCAGTGTGGATTTTCATGTGTTTATTAAGGTTTGCTGATCGGTTGAATCTCTTCCCACACTGAGTGCATGTGAATGGTTTCTCTCCAGTGTGGGTCTTACATAGTCAAGTGATGCAATTTCCAAGGTCAAAGTTCACCAAGCTTGAACCTTGCAAGGCAGTGAATTGCGAAACTTGACGCACAAACTTATGTTTCCAGTCTGACACATTTGCGTGCGTATGAATGGAAGTCTATGGAGAGAAAAGTCCGGTGTGACCACAGACCCCAATTTTATACTCATTACACAGGCTGTCTGTTAAGTTTTGTATTAAATTTAAAATAGTAATTCTCACCTATAAAGCTCTAAATAATCTAGCTCCTGTTTATCTTCTGTCTCTCTACAATCCAACTCGCTCTTTAAGATCTCAAAACTCCGGGGTTCTGGTAGTACCTAGAATAGCAAAGTCGAGTAAAGGAGGTCGAGCCTTCTCATTTATGGCTCCTAAACTCTGGAATAGCCTCCCTGATAACATCCGAGGCTCAGACACACTCTGTCAGTTCAAAACTAGATTAAAGACCTATCTGTTTAGTAAAGCATACACTCAATGCATCACTTAGCAGGTTTCCACACAAGTTTCTACATCTTGCTTATATACACTATGAACAGCAGCTACGCTAATTATTATTCTTTTTTTTTTTCTTCATTTCCACCTGGGGATACTCATCCCGAGGTCCTCAGATTATGCGGAGTCACTGATTGGATCTAAGACCTGCGACGAGATGATCCCAAGGTTTCCATATCCGGGACCAGGCCGTATCCTGAGCTGCTGCTGCGCTGGTGGTCGTGGGGAGTGGAGAACATGAGACTGATTCCAGTGATGCTCCAGGGACAGACGAGTCTTCGCTGAGGCCAGCTTCCAGCCTCCACTGCTGAGACTGCAGCTCTGCACAAGACTTTTGGCCAGCGAAGAAATGAAAATGGTCGTGCCCAACTGTGTCTGGTTTCTCTCAAGATTTTTTTCTTCACTCCTATCAGTAAAGTTTTTTTTTTCCCTCTCCGCTGTCACCACTGGCTTGCATGGTTCAGGATCGGTAGAGCTATGCATCAATGGATTTGCTCTTCAGTGTTTGGACTCTCAGTAATGATTTAAACCACACTGAACTGAGCTGAACTGAACTTAAACACTAAAAACTGAACTACCCTGATCCAATTTATTATGACCATTTATGTGAAGCTGCTTTGACACAATCTACATTGTAAAAGCGGTATACAAATAAAGCTGAATTGAATTTAATTAAGAGCAAGTGAATGGTTTCTCTCCAGTGTGGATCCTCATGTGTTTATAAAGGGATGATGATTGGCGAAAACTCTTCCCACACTGAGTGCACGTTATTGGTTTCTCTCCAGTGTGGATCCTTATGTGTTGATTAAGGTGTGATGAGCGGTTGAAACTCTTCCCACACTGAGTGCAAGTAAATGGTTTCTCTCCAGTGTGGGTCCTCATGTGTTTATTAAGTGATGATGCTTGGCGGAAACTCTTCCCACACTGAGTGCACGTAAATGGTTTCTCTCCAGTGTGGATCCTCATGTGTAGATTAAAGTTTGATGATTGGCTGAAACTCTTCCCACACTGAGTGCAAGTAAACGGTTTCTCTCCAGTGTGGGTCCTCATGTGTTTAGAAAGGGATGATGATTGGCGAAAACTCTTCCCACACAGAGTGCACGTTATTGGTTTCTCTCCAGTGTGGATCCTTATGTGTTGATCAAGGTTTGATGAGCGGTTGAAACTCTTCCCACACTGAGTGCAAGTAAATGGTTTCTCTCCAGTGTGGATCCTCATGTGGTGATTAAGGTGTGATGAGCGGTTGAAACTCCTCCCACACTGAGTGCACGTGAATGGTTTCTCTCCAGTGTGGATTATCATGTGAATCTTAAGTTTGCTTTTGCTTGCCAAAATCTTTCCACACTGAGTACAGGTGAAACAATTCTTGTCTCTCCTTTTCAAAATACCATCAGTCTGTAAATGAGTTTTTTCCTCAATTTTGACATGATGTTCCTCCTCTTTCCTCTCATTCTCTTCAATTAGGTCTGAAATAAATAAATAAAAGATTAGTTTTCATCAAGTCTAAAAATCTCTCATCAAAAGCTGAAAAGTAAAAAGACACTGGAAACATTGGCTACACACACTTATTTTGATGCATGTTAAATGTAAAATAAAATCGGATCATATTTTGTTCAGTCATTAACATGTACACATTTAAGCAGATTAAATTCATCTTTATTTATCTACAGCTTTTACAATGTAAATTGTGTCATAGTCGCCTAACATAGAAGTCATTGTAAATTGAAACGGTGTCAGTCTAGTTTTCAGAGTTTCTTACATAATTGATCATAAAAGTAATTTGGGTCACATTGATAAGACACAGATTTGAAAGGTGTAAATGGTGTGACGACCCTGGTATTCCAGTTTGGATGTGGCAGATCCTGTTAAGGTGCCATGGTTGCTCCCTAATTGGTTCAAAGCATATAAATGCGAGAGTGAGCTAGCTTCTGTAGGATAGTGTGGCTACTGGCCGTCCTTGCATCAAGACCATCTCTTTATTTTGGCAACCTTATGGTTTTGTTTGGCATTATTTATATGTGTAGTTAAAGTTAGTTATTTTCTTCATGTTCCCCTAGACATTTGTTTGTTTCTTGATTTGTTGTTTTATTAGTTGTGTATATTAAATAAGTTGCATATATAATTTTTTTGTTGTCTAAGCTCTTTTATGTTGCAACTCGAATGAGGGGGTCCAGTTAGATACATCCAGTTAGATCATTTTGTTCTCTTGATCTGGAATACCTTATGCTTCGATGCCAACCACACTGGCCACCAAGAGAGGTCACAGCTGTTATAATTACAGATGTTTGCATCCACCCTCAAGCCAACACAGAGCAGGCGCTTAGGACACGGAATGGGAGCATAAGCGAGCAGGAAACCACACACCCAGAGGCAGCATTTATTGTTACAGGGGACTTTAACAATGCCAATCTCAGGAAAATCACTCCAAAATACTATCACCATATCACCACAAACATGCGTGGTGACCGAATTTTGGACCACTGCTATTCTCCGTTCCGGGAAGCCAACAAATCCCTCCCCCGCCCACCGCTAAGCAAATCAGATGACTCTTTTGTTCTGCTCTTGCCTGCTTGCAGACAGAAACTGAAACGGGAACCATCCACCCTCAAGACGTTTCAAAGCTGGACGGACCAATCGAGTTCCATACTTCAAGAATGTTTTCATCATATGGACTGGGAGATGTTCCGGGCAGCTTCTGATGACGACATTAAACTTTACTCAAGACACCGTTACATGCTTCATCAGAAAGTGTATAGAAGACATGGTCCCAACAAAAACTGTTCGTATCTACCCCAACCCAAAACCATGAATTGATGGCAAAGTTCGAACAGCCCTATCAGTGTGAACCTCCGCCTATAAATCCAGAAATGCTGAGGAACAAAAACAAGCAAACTACAACCTCAGGTAAACTATCAAAGCAGCAAAACATCAATACAGAGATACAGCTAGAGGGGAGGAGAATGTGGCAGGGACTTAATTACATCACAAACTTTAAAAGTAACAAACCCGCCACTGTAAACATTTCTGCATCTCTCCTGGATGAGCTTAACTCCTTCTACACCTGCTTTAAAGCCCAGGACACCCACACACTGTGCGCTCCCGCGGCCGATACCGAAACCGCCAGCACACTCTGTTTCTGTAGCAGACGTAACGAGATCTTTCCGGAACATCCGGAAAGCTACGGCCCAGATGGCATCCCTGGACGTGTACTTAAAGCATGCGCACACCAGCTAGCGGGGGTTTTCACGGACATCGTTAACCTCTCGCTCTCTCTGTCTGTGGTTCCCACATGCTTTAAGACAGCTACTATTGTGCCCATACCGAAATAATCTAAAACCACATACTTAAATGACTGGCGTCCAGTTGCTCTGACACCCATCTTCAGCAAGTGCTTTGAGAAGCTGTTTAAAAAGCACATCTGCTCTGTACTGCCTGCTCACACTGACCCTCTGCAATTTGCTTACAGGAATAATCGCTCCACTGATGTTGCAATTGCTTTCACCTTGCACACTGCTCTGTCTCACCTGGAAAACAAAAACACATATGTGAGAATGCTGTTTGTGGACTACAGCTCAGTATTCAACACTATAGTGCCTGCCAAACTAGTGGTGAAGCTCTAAGCTCTGGGTCTACACAGCTCTATGTGCATCTAGATCCTGGACTTCCTATCAAGCAGACGCCAGGTGGTCAGAATGAACAACATGACCTGATCCACACTGATGATCCACAGAGCTGTGTTCTCAGTCCACTCCTGTACTCCCTGTACACACGCGACTCTACAGCCAAACACAGCTCCAACGTCATCGTTAAATTTGCTGATGACACAACAGTGGTGGGCCTAATCACAGATAATGATGAGATGGCCTACAGAGAGGAGGTTTACACTCTGACGCAGTGGTGTGAGGAAAACCACCTCTCACTCAACATCAGCAAAACCAAGGAGCTGGGAGAAGAGAGAACACACCCCCATCACCATCAACGGGACACCAGTGGAGAGAGTCAGCACTTTCAAGTTTCTTGGAGTACACATTGCTGAGGATTTGACATGGACTGCTCACACAGACGCAGTGCTAAGGAAGGCACAACAACGCCTGTTCTTCCTCAGGCGTCTCAGGAGGTTTGGAATAAGCCCTCACATCCTCCGCTCGTTCTACACCTGCACTGTGGGAAGCATCCTGCGTGGCTGTATCACCACCTGGTATGGAAATAGCACCAGCAGCAATCGCAAAGGCCTACATAGGATTGTGTGAACTGCTGGACGCGAAGTAGGAGGTGAGCTTCCCTCCCATCACGACATCACCAGGCAGTGCATGAGGAAAGCCAAGTGAATTATAAGCGACTCCAGCCACCCAAGCCATAAACTTTTCTCTTTGCTACCCTTAGGCAAATGGTTCTGCAGCATCCGGTCGCGCACCAGCCGACTAAAGGAAAGCTTCTTCCCTCAGACTATCAGGCTGATGAACACTTAATACCTCTCAATGCACACCATGTATATGTAGCATGCACTGCACTTTAACCAATACATACCTAAAACAATACTGCCTACAACTATGGGTACACATATTCATTATACATATCGCTGTCAACAATTATAATGCTGCCAAATTATTTTGTACTATCTGTATTTTGCACTGTCGTTATATTTGCACTGTCTGTATTTTGTACTGTCTAGAGCCAGCACCTAAGCTTTTCACTCATCATAGCACACGTGCTGCTGATGATGTGACAATAAAAGTGATTTGATATTCATGGCCATTTTTTCTTCATTGGCCTTTATTATAGCAACATTTATATATATATAAATATATATATTATAGCCATGACAGCATATAATCATGCAAGATACTTCTAAAAGATACACTAAACCTCGAGAAGACTCCTCTTCTGGACCAGGCACACCACACTCTATGCAGCAAACCAGTGGATGACAAGGAAGCGCCATGCGCCTTCGTGATTAAATGCCACTACTTTTCCGAAAAAGGATATTTTAAAGAAAGCCACTGAAATAAAGACAACAGTACACTGGGCTGTGAATGACAATACAAATGTTAATGTCGCTCTCCGGTTAACTTTTAAATAACCACTATAGCACATGTTGGTTGTTGTTATTTCTAGTTCTCAAGTATATTTTGTCAGTAATGGGGTCGATTTGTCATAAAACATCAAGAGCTGTTCAAATGGTTTTGTTTTATACGTGAGGTCCCACATGGTCAGCTAGCTAAGAGTGCGAGTAGGTGGAAGTGTGTGTAAGTTGACACCAAGGTTTCAATCTTGTGTTGTTTCGTGTTTATAAAAGTGTATGTGCGATCACACCTTTTTTTTTCCTTTTTTTTTTCTTTCCTCTCTCTCCCCCACACATCCCCCTACATACAAAACCCACAGATACCTTTCGGGTGCTTCGGATGCTTCTGATAAATGTTTTCAACAGCACATAAAATGGGTGGAGTAAAGACAAACTTTACCAGTTGGAATGTGCAGAGGCTAAATCACCCAATAAAACGAAACAATTAAAATCAGTTAAAAACAGTTCAAATCCGATACTGTATATTTACAGGAGACACATCTGTTGAAAATGACTATTCTAAACTGAATAGAGGAGGCTATACACAAATATATTATTCAAACTTCAATAGCAAAAGTAGGGTCGTTGCTGTACTCATACATAAGAATGTACAGTTTGTCATTGAGTCAAATGTGCTGGATAAAAATGGCAGATACATAATAATCCAAACTTTTAACATGTCTGTGGTCCTGGCCTATGTGTATGCTCCTAATTAGGACAATGTACACATTTTCAGTGATTTATTTTCAATTTTGCCTAGTCTTGACACACACAATATAATTTTAAGAGGCGAACCTCCTGAATTTTATTCACCTGTGCATCAAACCTATTCCAGGATTGACCATTTTCTCCTGGACAAGCAGTTACGTCCCTTACGCCCCATTCACAAGGGGCATCAGCGTCAACGCTTCCCGTTCACTTTGAATGGGTGACGTCAGGCGTTGCCGAACTGCATTGTGGATTCGTCGACGCTGCTTCAGAGGCATTGTTCGCTGCAAAAGTTGGGACTTGATCAACTTTTCAAGCGGCGATGGAAGCATCATCCGACAGATCGCTGTAAGCAAATACACCAGCTCAGACTGTGGCCTATTGCTGACTAAATTCATTGGCTAACGCAGCTATGACGATCACGTCAGCCCCAACTTCAGACACGCCCTCTGTCAAGCGTTGACGCTGAAGCCCCGTGTGAATGGGGCATTAATGTCAGCAGTAGAGTATGGTAGTATTGTTATTTCGGACCATTGTCCAGTCTCTCTAAAGCTATGTTTTCAGGCAATGGAATCCTCCAACATACATGGCGGTTTAACTCAAGACTCTAGGCAGACGACGATTTTGTAAAAGTTATTGATGCTTAAATTTATTTCTTCCTTGAGATAAACGAATCCCCAGAGATAAGTTTGAGCATCCTATGGTATACTCTGAAAGCATTTATAAAAGGACAGATTATTTAATATCAAGCTAGCACAAATAAAAAAATGTCAAAACGGCTTACAGAGATTATGAATTAAATAATACAATTGATCAGCTATAGTCAACATCACCTTCTGAAGAGCTCCATTAGAAAAGACTCCTTCTGCAAGCAGAAAATGACTCCCTGACAAGTGAAAATGCAAAGGATCTCTACATAAGATCACGCTAGATTCATTATGAACATGGTGAACGAGCTGCCAGGTTATTGTGTTACCAACTGAAACAATCCTCAGCAGCTGGTTTTATAGCAGCAGTTAGTAAGGGTGAGGGCAGTATTATTACTGATTAACAGGGAATTAATGATCCATTTAAACACTTTTATAAAACCCTTTGCAGCTCTGAGGTAAACGAAATTGGATGTATTGAGAGCTTTTTCAATTATTTAGAATTGCCATACCTTTGTGATTCAGATCAGTTGGCATTAGAATGAAATATAACACCTTCTGAAATTGAAAATGCAATTAAAAAATTGAAAACCGGAAAAGCACCAGGCCCTGATGGCTTCGGGCCGAGTTTTATAAGAAGTTTACTGCCAAGCTAACACCACTGTTGTGCAAGTTATTTGATGAAGCTCTTGTTTTGGAGACAATTTTTTTAGGTACTTTCAAGTCCATAGTTTCGTAAAAAAAACACTTCTCTCCTTCACTGAACCAACCATAAGCATGTTGGATAGATGAATTGGTAAATATGGACCCATACCAAAGGGGTATGATGTCCATGTTGTATGAAGTGGTCTAAAGAACTGCCTCCCCTTACCTAAATTATATAAAGCTAAAATAGGAAGACGGACTGGGACTAGAAATATCAGATACAGCCTGGCAATATGCCATAGAACTGGTACACTCATCCCCTGCATTTATTAGACATGGTCTTCTTCAGTTTAAGGTGCTTCTTAGGCTTCACCTATCTAGGAGCAAGCTGGCAAAAATGTATCCAGGGTCAGATTCATCTTGCCCCAGATGTGGTTTGGAGCCAGCAGATCTGATGTTCTGGCGATGCCCTAGATTGTATAAATTTTGGGCCAATATTTTTAGATCATTTTCATCTATATATGTAATAGAGATCATTGCCTTTTCTTCTTTATTGGCCAGACGCCTGATTCTCCTAAGATGGAAAAAACAAACCCACCATCCCACAAACATTGGATATTAGAATTGTTATCACATCTTAAACTCGAGCACCTTAAGTACATCATCCAAGACTCTACAAAAAAGTTTTAGAGGTTTGGCAGCCTTTCCTCTCCTACATTGAACGCTCAGAGGTTATTATATCCTTGGTGAGAGTTTATCCCTAGTTTCCTAATTTATTTGATCTATTTTTATTAATTAATTTATTTTTATCTTTCACCCTTTTTCTTTATGGGGTGTATGTCTGTAACTATGTACCATATTAATTTGTTGTTCAATATGTGTGTTGTGGAAAAATTAAAGACTTTGGAAAAATCAATTAAAATAGTTGAATAATAAGAATGTAAGAAGTACTAAAACAGTTTTTAGAAGAGTAATAATCCAATTAATCTACTTACAGTAGATGTCTCTGTCGAAGGTCTGTGAATTTAAGCTAGTTATTAATTAAAGAAGAACAAGTCTTTCTCGTACGTGACTTTGTTCTTTGTGTGACTGAAATGTAGGTAATGGGTAAGCAGGATGAGAAAAATTATATATTCTTCAATTATATATTCCTTCTATGCTAATCAAGGACTTCTAAGACATTGCAAGCATGGGATAGGTCCTCCTGGCTTGGCAGAGTTGATCACAGCTCCTGTACACATCTCTGCCATTTGCTTGCAGTAACCATGTGCTTTTCACCATACACAATTCTTCTGCTTGTGATCTTCCTTCAAATAGCTTTATCATGTTTGGTGTCATTTGACAGTTTATGACTTAAGCATTGTAGTGCTAAAATAAACAGAGACATTGATTGCTTGTATTTCAATATACAATATATTTACTATTGTTGAGTCATGGCCTGAGGAGAGTATGTTAATGTTCTTCTCACCCACTTTATCTCCTCAACTGTGCTCTCTCATGTTCAGCTGGTTTTGTGGGTTGATTTTCACTAATCTTTAACAATGCTTTGCTCAGGGTATAATACGTAAAGGTAAGTGTTGATCTGGGAGAATGGCTTTTACTCTGCATCTCCTGCACACGGCTGCGTAGCCTCATATGCTAACAAAGACAGTTTCACTGTCTTTGTTGCTTAGCAGTGCATATGTTACAGCTAATTTCTTTATACAGTATGTTAGTTTGTTTCATTCTACTGTCTGTATATTCAAACATGTAAATTAATAAACAACTTTACCTGCTTTAAGCTTTGAGATTCTTTCTCTTTATCAATGATAATAACAACTTTGATGGAGTCATATTAATTACAATGGAGTCAGATAAATAATGGATTTAAACACGCCATCCTTCAACTGCTTTCTGTTTCTGATTATTGGTTCAGAATAGCAGTGTAAGCTCCAAACCTTACAGCTATGTTTCCATCAAAAAATGCCAATTAAATTTATTTGCAAAACTGGAATATCGCATAAAAATATGCAAATAAATCAGTGTTGTCGGGCGACGAGGAGGCAAAGTAGGTGGTGCTGTCGCCTCACAGCAAGAAGGTTGCTGGTTCGAGCCTCAGCTGGGTCAGTTGGCATTTCTGTGTGGAGTTTGCATGTTCTCCCCGAGCTTGCGTGGGTTTTCTCTGGGTGCTCCGGTTTCCCCCACAAGATCAAAGACAAGCAGCATTACACTGTTTTAAGGATCTAAAAATTTATTCTTTAAAAAGCAAAAAGATTCCAATGGCGGCGCCTGCTGGTACGTGAAGAATATGGTCAATACTGACGAACTTCACACTCAAACGTTTGCATATCATCAGCATGCTGTAATCCATTTCTTACGCAGCAGAAGTCTTTTTTAGACTAGTTGTTGGCCAGTTGTAGTCAGTGCAATGCTAGTGCAATGCAGTGTTATTGTTCCACTATAATTTGTTTTGTCTCACATCATCCCACAACATCATATAGTTTAGAATACTGTACAATGTTTTATAATAATTAATTATTTTAGAGTCCATTTCATTTAGCATATTTAAAATTAGAGTCATCCATGTTTTCTGACATACTTTAAATCAGGGTTTCTACAGGTGTCACCAAGTTAAATTTAAGACTTTTTAAGACATTTTTAAGACCATTATGAATGAAATTTTAGACTAAGGAATTTTTCAAATGGCCCAGAAGAAAAGGTTGTTATTTGTTCTATCAAAAAATATTTTTTTATATAAAATAATTAATAACACAATAATAGATCAATGATAACAATATTAAAATATTTTAGATATTTCTTATTTAAATATCTTAAATATTGTGTAAAAACAAGAGAGCTCGACTTGGATCCACACACTTTTTTCCAAAATAAACTTTCTTTAAAATAAAAAATAAAAACTAATTAACGAATGTTTAAAAAGTTTTAAAAACTATAATAAACTAAATCCATTCAAAACAATCTGTCCAGGTGGATATCCTCAGCAGTCTTTACCATTATGATAAATAGAGTTAATGACCTTTTTAAATAAAAGTTGAAAGTTTTATTGAGATGGATTGATGGTTATTGTGTGGGTTTTGACCAAATTGGGTAGCAAAACATGAACACAGGAAAATGAAGACTTGTTTAAAGAAGATTTAAGACCTACAACACAACATTTCAGCAAATTTAATACTTTTTAGGGCAAAATTTTAGATTTTGGAATTTAAGACTCCGCGGAAACCCTGTTTAAATACAATAGCCCTGATAAAAAGTTATTATAATAAAAATGTAATTCTAACTCTGATACTATCTGTGAGAACTAGTAACAACTACTAGAAACAAGTTTAAACTCATAAAGAAGTTGATGAAAAAAAGGGAATTGTGATCTACCCGACATATGCAAATGGAAAGTACCAAGCCAACACTATCACTGTAATAGCAGATATCTTCTATGAGAATACTGTAGGTCAAATATTGTCAGCTCAGGTAAACTTTTTTTTAATTTATTGTTTTTATTTATTTCATATAGCGACAGTGCTCAAGGGTGCTTTACACACAGTAGGAGAACAAGAAAAGCAATAACCTTAAGAAGGTAGAGAAAATGGGAGACTAATAATACTTAAAATAATGACAAAAGACATGAGAACAAGCAACAAAAGAAACTCGTTCCTATCTTTCAATGAGTGCTTATGTGAATTTAGGAGAACTAGGCAGCACACTCAGGGCTGCAACATGGATTTAATTTAGTATTCTTATTATTAAAATATATCTGAATGAAAACTAACTTGTTTGTTCCTGCTGATCTTCCTGTTTGACTGTGAATGTTTCTTCAATCTTCACATCTTCACTCTCCTCTTTAATAAACGCCATCTTTATAACAGTGTGGAGATCAGTCGCTTCAGCAGGAGTTTTTCTCTGTGTTTGGACACTTTATTCTGTTTAAAATGAACAAAAACAATAAACAGAAACAAAATAACTTCTCTTCAACACTTGCTTCAACAGTTCCTTTATATGAGAGTGATTAACAAAAATAAATCAGGTAAGTCTGAGCAAGAAACAATAGCCACAAACAAATGACCTGATAAAAACTAGTCCTCCATTTCTTATATATATATATATATATATATATATATATATATATATATATATATATATATATATATATATATATATATATATATATATGTATACTTATTTTGGAATGACATTATGCTAGTAAATAAATAAAACCTTCATTAAAACACTTAACATTACACACATTTCTGTTGTTCAAACAATTGCCCTCGATTTCTGTTATTAAAATAGTACTTCGTTGCATAAAGGATTAAAATAATAGTCAACCGCAGGTATATAATATTGAAAGGAAAACCTGAAACTTTAATCAATCTGTTTATATTTGTGTAAAGTTGTGAAACAAACCTTCCTCCAGTTGAACCGCAGCGCGGAAGCGGCGCAGCCTTATGACGTCACACAATACGCCAAAATAAAAGTCTTTTTTGTTCAGCTTTTTTGCCACTTACTGTTGCAGTCAGGACATGATAAATTTCACACTCCTTTTCACATCTCACACAACATATCTGCTCTCTCTCTTTCAAATACACAGACATTCAGTATTTGAAGTTGATCAAAACTTTTAATCCAAACATTTTTACACAATTTTGAAAAACTTGTTTAATCTACTAAGTATAAGTGTTTTTTTTTTTTTTCGTTTTTATTGTTGCAAAAAGTTTACATCACAAAACGGAACAATCATATATAAAATAAATTAAAATTGTTACAACTGCAACAAGGAGCAAGGAGCAGTACAAAATATCTACATCAAAGGACAAACAAAACATTATGGGTCTGCACTTTTTCCACTTACAACAATGAATGTGATATACCCATTAGTAAAATAAAGTTCACAACATCAGAGAAAGAACAATGTAAATCAGCTTTGTAAAATAAAATATCTTCTAGAACAATAGGGGGGACTTAAATCCTCTTTAATGAAAGCCAAGGATGGATGTCAAACCAGAATTTAAAAGTAAATTCACAAGAAAAAAAAAAGTGATTGAGTGTTTCTGGAGCAGATCTACACTTGTCAACATCAAAGTTAAATCTTTTTTGAATAAACTCGTTCACATGGTATATCCTGAATAAAATTCTGTAATGAGTTTACTTAACCTTAGGTGCTACAGGATATTTAAGAGAAAAGGTAAAAGCTTTGTCCTCTACTAAGGGTTTAACAACTTCTAGATGATAACACTTAAAATCACCCATTATAAGGCGTGTTGTAAATAAGCTTGTTGTTATATTTACTATCAAAAATATCAACATTGATAATTTTAAAGACGGAAGAAAAGTTACAAGTGTACATGGGGGATCAAAATAATTACTTTGAATTAACCTAAACAAAGCAATAGGTATAGCCTCGCTAATTTTAATATAACCTTTATCTGTGATTTTAACTCTATATTTATTTAAAAAATTCGTTATGAGATAGTAGCAGTCCATTTTCATCTAACAAATCATTAATAAATATAATGCCTTTATTGTACCAGTCACTTTTAAACAATGATTTTCTGTTAATAATAACAGCCCTTTTATTCCAAAGAGTGGATTTATGAGGGGAAAATTATGGGTAAATATAATTTTCCAAAAAAGTAGTTCTTGCTATTGAAAATTAGACAGCATCAAAGGAAGTTTTGAACAATCATAATCATATCTTAATACAAATTCAAGGCCACCATTTTTTTAAACAAATTATTTGGGATATGATAC
Source organism: Danio rerio (assembly GCF_052040795.2). Classification (NCBI taxonomy): domain Eukaryota; kingdom Metazoa; phylum Chordata; class Actinopteri; order Cypriniformes; family Danionidae; genus Danio; species Danio rerio. Next base: position 59,339,638 of record NC_141024.2, read on the forward strand.
CATATTGAATAAGGCTTAAACACTGTTTCAACCATTTAACTCTAAAAGTGCAATGAAGACATTCAAAATTAATAGCTTTCAAACCTCCATATTCTTACTCTTTGATCATATGATTCTTACGTAAATAATGTGATTTATTTTTACAAATAAATGTAAAAAATGTTAAATTAATAGATTTAACTATTTTGGGAGGAGTATATAAAGGATAAGTTAAATATATAATTTTAGATAATCCCTCAGTCTTAGTCAAAAGAATTTCACCCAATATGGAAAGGTCTCTAGCTAGCCAATGATTTAGGGATTTTTTCATCCCTTCCATTTTAGTATTAAAATTTGCACATTCTCTATTAACAGAATTTTTGGTGATGGTAACTCCCAAGTATTTAACTTCTTCTTTTACTAGAATACCTTCTAACTCTCTTAAAGTACAATTCTGAATAGTTAATATTCCACATTTTCTTAGGTTTAAGGTGAGTTCAGAAGCTTTAGGAAACAGAAACTTTGACAAGAGCTAAAAGGAGCACCTCCCTATTTTTAAGAATTAATAGAGTGTCATCAGCAAACTGACTTAAAGTAAAAGTCCTACCAAGTATATTAATACCTAAAGTGTACTCTGATTTAATATAATGACATAAGTTCAACAGCTATATTAAAAAGTAAAGGTGAGATGGGACATCCTTGATGGATTAATCTTTTGATGTAAACTCTAGGAGATGATCCTGAATTCAGGGATTTACTACTGAATATATCAGTATAGAACATGGAAATTACCCTACAAAAGCTCGGACCAAACCCAAAAGTTTCTAAAGACTTTCTAAAGACAAAAAAGGATGCTCAAGGGTATCAAATGCCTTGAAAAAGTCTAGAAATAGAAATAAACTTGTCTGAGGAATTAAATAATCGAGCATATCAAGTATCATTCTGAATAATTCTCCCTTTAATACATTAAAAATAAAAGATAATACAATAAAAAATAAATTTAATACAATAAAAGCTGATTGTGTTTCATTAATTATCTCGCCTATACCTTTTTTTGAGTCTATTGGCAAATACATGAGAGAGCAATTTAAAATCATTGGACAAAAGAGTTATGGGTCTCCAATTATTTAAAAATAATTTGTCTTTGCTTGGCTCTGGAACTAAAATTATTAAAATCTGCTTCATAGAAGTCGATAGTTCTGCTTTGTCTTTACTTTTCTTAAGTGCTTCAAACACTAAAAATCTCATCTCTGGCCAAATATGTTTATAAAACTCAACTGTAATTCCGTATATGCCTGGATTTTCCATTGGACATTTTAGAAATAGCAACATCAAGTTCAGAGATAACAATGTCAGATTCCATCATTTCACGGAAGCAGTCATCTATAATAGGAACTTTATCTTTTAAAAAGGAAAAGAAAAAGTCACAACCACTCTCATTAAATTTTGACTTATATAATAATATGAATAGATGTGATCATCAATCAAAGTTTTCTCTTCACTTACATTGTTATTTATGCTACGTTTATTAATAGTTTTTGAAGCTTGCCTTTGCTTTACTAAATTTAAAAAAATATATGAAGAATTTTTCTCCCCCTCCTCTATCCATTTCACTCTAGATCGTAAAGCTCCTTTAGCTTTCTCTGTATAGTAGTCATCCAACTCTGATGGCAAAATACGAAGTTCATTTTGTTCTATATCTTCAAGAAAATCTTTATCACCACAATCATTTAATCTAGATAAAACTGTTAACTGTCTTTTTTTTCTAACAGAGGAAAACAATAGCTCATTACAGCAAAGCCATTTTTAACTTGATTTATTTTTAATTTGAGAAAAGCATGTGGCAAAAGAAAAAGAAAACCAAGCGGCAAATAGGGAGAAAAGCATTTGCCAAATGCTTATTTAAAAAGCTGTTTAAAATGTGTTTTGTGATTTATTAATACAATTTTTTACTGTTTGATTAATCAGCCTTTAAAACATGAATTAAATAAAAATACAGTAATAAAAGTGTCTATTTATTTATACATTTAAAATGTTTTTGTAATGCATTGTTTTATTGCCTAATTAAATGACTTTTAACCATCTGGGGTCTGAGGGTGTTTTGGGGCTCTGGAGAAGTTTTGACATGCACTGACATTTGTGTTGTTTTCAGTATCTTAAAAACATTTTAATGGCTAATGTGTGATAACACTGTAAACAGCACAAGTTGGGCTACAATAATACCTAAGCAGCATGTTTGTATGTGTTTGTGTTTTTGAGAAAGAAACGTTTATGCGTGTTTAGTGAAAAACTAAAATATTGAAATCCCTGAAACAAGGCCGTGAAACACACAGAGAACATTTGTGCACAAGACTTTTGAGAACTGGATCTGGTAGTCTAGTGTTTTTGCTTCAAAATGATGTGAGAATCATCTTGTTCACTTACTCACAAAAAACCAATTCTATGAATTAAAATTTCTAAGTCACTTTCTGTGTGAAAATAGTTTATGCGAGAAGGCGTGAACTATCATTACTATGCAGTGAGTAACACCAGAGAAGACAAAGACCTGCATAATGAGCCATCAGACAGGTATGTGACTAAGAGTTTCAAGAAAGAATCTGAGAAAAAATAAGTTTATTTATATATTTTTATTTTTATATTGTGTTTATTTTTATATTATTTTTATATTGTGCTTCTTCACCCGTGTAGCATGCCATCGTTCAAACAAAATAAGTAACTATAATAAAGCTTGTCGTTTGATGCCATGTCTCGGGGAGCGTTTACATTATCACCTGGCTCACCTCAGTTAATTTCCATATGAAATGTGCCTACACTGCGGGTGGGATCACGTTCGCTGTAATGAGGCGACAGGAGAATCAGTACCTGCCATTACTTTTATACGAATTACTTGAAAGATTATTTGTTTTCGACTTATATTGGTTAATGCAAAAGTAGACATATCAAGCTTTCTTTAGAAACATCTCACATGTTTCTTTGTCGAGTATTTGCTGAGTTTCAGTTCATTTTAATGACGTGTTTTTCCTGACACAGTCTACTGTTGCGCGCTCCTCATGCAGGCTGTTTGTAATGTCAAAGCTTCGTGGGCGTGGTCGCAATACCTCTAATGAGCTCAGACTGAGAAGCTAGACATAGCGTTGCTTTCATACTGATTACTTTATCAAACAATATTTGTTTTCAACATGCATAGCTGCGTTTAAAAGTAGACACTTCAAGCTTTATAAAGATATGTGTCTCGTGTCTGGGTGTATTGTTTTCGCGGAGTTTCAGCGCATTTTGCTGACACGTTTCTAAAAACAGTTCACGGAGAGAGAAAAGACAGAATGCCTACACTGTTTATTATCCTTGATTTGCAAAAGCACACACATTTGTTTTTGTTGTGAGTGTACACATTTAAAAGTAGACACCTAACAGATTCGATTGATGTATTGATCTTATCTTTACGATCAAAACTGAAAGTGTAATTTAGGTTCATTTCAGCTCAATGAGGTAAAAACTTGTCAGAATGCGTATACGCTGTCTTCGACCCCAGGGGGTTAAAAACACAATTTAAACATATATATTTATTTGTCCATTTAAATTGTGATTTATGTATGTACATTTTTATGCTGGGTGAAGCAGTGGCGCAGTAGGTAGTGCTGTCGCCTCACAGCAAGAAGGTCACTGGTTCAAGCCTTGGTTCAGTTGGTGTTTCTGTGTGGAGTTTGCATGTTCTCCCTTCATTCACGTGGGTTTCCTCAGGGTGCTCCAGTTTCCACCACAGTCCAAAGACATGTGGTACAGGTGAATTGGATAGGCTAGATTGTCTTTAGTGTGTGTGTGTGTGTGTGTTTTTTCCAGACATGGGTTGCGGCTGAAAGGGCATCCGCTGCGTAAAAACTTGCTTGATAAGCTGGAAGAGTAGCAACATTAAACAGGAATTGCATTGGCCAGGAATGGGACCCGGGTCTCCCGCATGGCAGGCGAGAATTCTACCACTGAACCACCAATGCTGACCGATGTTGTTTTTTGCCTTTGTGTTGTGTGAGTGCTAAAAGGCCGTCAACCAGAGGTTGAAAATGAGCCACACAAACGCACACTTGTATTAGCCAGGAATCGACTTTAGGTCTACCGCGTGGCAGGCGAGAATTCTACCACTGAACCACCAATGCTGATATGCTTATACTGCAGCCCTAGTGGGGTGTGATTTCTGCAATGCTGATACCCAGAGCTGGAAGAATAGCAACACAAAACAGGAATTGCAATGGCCGGGAATCAGACGGGGGTCTCCAGCGTGGCAGGGGAGAATTCTACCACTGAACCACCAATACTGATATGCTTATTCTGCTGTCCTAGTGGGGTGTGATTGCTGCAAGGCTGATACCCAGAGCTGGAAGAGCAGCTACACGAAACTAGAATTGCATTGGCTGGGAACCAGACCCAGGTCTCCCGCGTGGGAGGCGAGAACTCTACCACTGGCCCACCAATGCTGATATGCTTATACGGAAGACCCAGTGGGGTGTGATTGCTGCAAAGCTGTTACCCAGAGCTGGAAGAGTAGCAACACAAAACAGGATTTGGAATGGACGAGAATCGGACTACGGTCTTCCGCGTGGCAGGCAAGAAATCTACCAATGAACAACCAATGCTGATATGTTTAAGCTGCAGCCCTTGTAACTGCCCATGATTTAATGCACTCGCTTTGCTTGCCCTACTTGGAGTCACCACAGGAGGGCACTCTAGACTAATAGGATTTAAGTGAGACAAAGCAGAGTAAGAGCAATTCACGTTTGTTCACGAGCTAACAGGTACAGCTCGGAAGAATGCCTTGAGCTTTTAGTGTCCCTTCGGCAAGCAGAGCGAGGTATGTTTTGTTTATTGTTTGATTTATTTGGTAAATGTTAGATGTTTTGTAAATGTTTGTTGTTTATTTTTCTATGTTGTTTGTTTGTTTTCTCTAGTTTTACGGTGCTTTGGTGCTTTTGGTGCCTTTGGTCTTTTGATGCTTCTCTGTATACAACAAAGAACTGAGACGATGATTTATGTGATGAACTTTATTGCATCCAAGTAAACCTTTTTAAATGCACCCGTCAAAAACTCTCTGCCTATTCTTTGAAAGCTGAAGGGCTGCTACAGTAAAACTCGCTGCTACACATGGCGTTTGCATCCCGTTGGTGATTCATCACATGAGTGTCATGTTACAAGCCTTCATCTCGTCTGTGGCACTGCATGGTATCTACAACAGACTGAATCTACACTAGGACGGCGACTTTACACGGTTAACTGGGAAAACTCTTCATGAAAGACTGAAAGGTGACTGCAAACAAACGTTGTGGACTCAGAGGTACAAGAAAAGGAAAAATATTTATCTATTTATTACTTTTGGGATAATTGCAACTTTTAAAGAAAAAAAAGGGATTTATATTTGTATGCTTTGTTGAATTTGTATGCAGTAATTGAAGTTTGAGAATAAGGAGTGACTAATGATTTAAGTGCTCATGCTTCAAGGTGTTTGTGTAATGTTGGGCTTATATTCATGATGCATGTATTAGACAAATGTTTGCAATTTTAAAGTGCTTAAAGTCTTAAGAGTTTATACTGTTGTTGCACATGTGATTTTGACTTATTACCTTTGCTATAATATTTTAGGTGTTTAAATTTGTCTGATGTAAGCAGGTTGCTGATTTAAGTTGTAGACAGACAAAATGGACGACACAGCGGAGCAAATGGCGGCACAAGCAAGTCAAAGGTCAGTTCTTGATAAAGATCTGAATAGTACAACAGAAATGCAACAGGTTAGATCAAGATCAAGCTCTCGAAAAAGAAATCCCACAGAAAAGGGTTTAGAAATGCAAAAACAAGAGACAAAAAAGCACGAGAAAGCCTTTAATAAAGCTTATACTTCCTGGAAGCAGACAGCTAAAGAAATTAGATTTAAATTAAAAGCCTTATGCACATGTGAAGAGCTTGAGCAAATTTTGAAAGACATTCAAACTAGTCAGGATGTTGTCACTCAACATTATGCCCCATTACTGCGTAATCAAACTGCTACTCCAGAGATTGTAAGAAGAGTAGATGTTTGTTCCATATTGAGTACAGAAATTTGTGATTTGGTGAGCAAACGAATAGAAACTGTTGATGTCATTCAAAAAAGGGAAGTAGTTAAAGAGAGAGTTAGGCAGATATTGAACAAAGAGGAGTATGAGTCTATATTTGGTTGTACCAATACAGAGACCATTATCTCAGTATCGTCACAGACTGTAGAAAGTTTGTCAGCTGTCTCAGAAACTTCCTCTGAAGCTTCAAGTAAACGAGCTGATGCAGAGGCAGAACTTGCGGCTAAAGTAGAGCAGAAAAGGGCCATTCAAGAAATTTCCAATCAGCAAGCTCGACTAGTTAAACTGGAGAATGACTGGAAGCTGGAAGAAGCAAGAATGTTAGCGGATATTAAACAGAAAGAAATTGAAATGCGCTCCAAGTTAGAAGAAGAAAAAGCAAAATTGCAATTGTTACAAGCAGAAAAAGATGTCAACATAGCTGCAGCTCGAGTTAAAGCTTATAACAATGTAGAAAGTTGTCTTGAAGAGAGCAGTTTGGAAGACGACGAGACCGGAAATGTCATTTATCCTGAACGAAGAAAAGCTTCTAACAAACCTCAACGTAATCCTGTGATAAATCCATTACCTTCACAAACATTTCAAGAAGAAAGGAAAACTAAAGAGACTGAGAATTTAGCTCAAGCATTAGTGAACTCCTTAAGTATAAGTCGTTTACCTGTTCCAGAACCAACCACTTTTAATGGCGATCCTCTGAAGTTTATTGAATGGAAAATGTCCTTCACAGCACTCATTGATTGTAAATCCATCCCAGCAAGTGAGAAAATGTTCTATTTAAAAACCTATCTTGCAGGAGAAGCTCGTAAGGCCGTAGAAGGGTTCTTTTATAAGAACTCGGATGATACATATCAGGGTGCTTGGAGAGTCTTGGAGGAGAGGTATGGAAACCCATTCATTATTCAGCGTGCTTTTCGAGAGAGACTCATGAGATGGCCCAAGGTGGGAGTAAACGATCCATTTTCCTTGAGAGAGTTCAGTGATTTCTTGCAAGGTTGTGTTGAAGCTATTCCACAAGTCAAAGGTTTGTCCATCTTGAATGATTGTGAGGAAAATTACAAGTTGCTTAAGAAGTTGCCAGAATGGATTGTCCGTAAATGGAACAGAATTGTTGTTGAAGAGTTGGATATGACAGGAGACTATCCAAGTTTTAAGCAATTTGCTGAATTCTTGAAGAAGGAATCAAAGATAGCTTGCAACCCTTTCACTTCTCCACTGCTAGCCAGTTCAAAGGTTCCAGATGAAAAGTATCTGAAAAGAGCAAAAGCTTTCAATATTAAGGCTCAAGTAAAAGATTCAAGACCAGAATTCAAGGTAACATCACCATGTTCTGTGTGTAAGAGTGAAATGCATAGTATTGTCAAATGTCCTATCTTTGCAGAGAAGCCCATGGATGATAAAAGATCTTTCATTCGTGAAAATCGCATGTGTTTTGGATGCTTGAGAAGAGGGCATATTTTTAGGGACTGTAGGAAACGGCATATTTGTGGAACATGTGGACTGCGTCATCCAACTTGTCTGCACGAAGATAAACGCAAACATTCAGAGGTATCCCAAGCAGATATTACTTCAGAAGCATATACAAGTCAAGAGGGCCAAAGGGCAATGTCTTATGCAGTAACACAACATGTCTCTGCTACTTCTAGTATTGTTCCAGTGTTTATCTCCACAGTAGAAGAGCCACAAAATGAGATCCTTACCTATGCCTTACTCGATACACAAAGTGACACGAGCTTTATTTTGAAGGATTTTATTGATGAGCTGCAAGTGAGCAGTCAAGCGGTGAAGCTGAAACTCAGTACTATGACAACTACAGACACGATTACTTCAAGTAACAAGGTTAGTGGTCTGCGAATCCGAGGACTTCAAGGTGGGAAATGTATCCAAATACCTCAAGTGTATACGTGTGATTTCATTCCTGTGGATAAAGCTCACATTCCAACGAAGAAAACTGCATTATGCTGGTCTCATCTTAAGCACATAGCCAATGAAATGCCACCACTTCAGAGTTGTGATATAGGACTATTGATTGGATATGACTGCCCTTCAGCGTTGGCTCCCCTAGAGGTCATAATCGGTAAGGAAAATGAGCCTTTTGCACAGAAAACCGCGCTGGGCTGGAGCATTATCGGTCTTTGTAATCCCCACTTAGACAGACAAGGAAGTAAAATTTTGTTCATCGAGTGTCTGTGAAAGAAATGAGAGTTCCAACAGCTAATGATGTCTTGAAAGTTTTGGAGTGTGACTTTAATGAGAAAAGTTATGAAGACAAATATGTGTCACAGGAAGATGTCCGCTTTATTCGTTATCTCAGTGATAACATCAAGCATAAAGAAGATGGACATTTTCAGTTACCTCTTCCTTTCAAGAGCAGTAATCCACCTTCACTCCCTAACAACAAGAGGCTGGCTTTATTACGTCTGCAGCATTTAGGTAAGAAGTTAAGGTCAAATCAACAGTACCATGAGAATTACAAGATTTTTATGGAAGAAATGCTCAACAAGGGAGATGCAGAGATTGCTCCAGTATTACCTGATAAAGAAACAGCTTGGTATATACCACATCATGGAGTTTACCACCCTCACAAGCCAGACAAGTTAAGAGTAGTATTTGATTGCTCATCAAAATTCTGTGGCATATCTCTTAACGATACTCTTCTTACTGGTCCAGATTTGATTAATTCTCTGGTGGGAGTACTTTGTAGATTCAGGAAGGAAGCCGTTGCTGTGACATGTGACATTGAAAAGATGTTTCATCAATTTCATGTCCCCCCTGAAGAGAGAGATTATTTAAGATTCCTATGGGGGAAGAATGGGGATTTAAAAGAAGAGCCCATTGAATATAGAATGACTGTGCATCTTTTTGGTGCAGCTTCATCTCCTGGGTGTGCGAACTTTGGCCTGAAGTATCTCGCAGAGAAGTACAAATCTGAGTATTCTGAAGCCTCTTCATTTGTGAATAATAACTTTTATGTGGATGATGGCTTAATTTCAGTTCCATCTATACAGGAAGCTAAAGATTTGATTGCAGAAGCTAAAACCCTGTGCAAGCTTGGAGGGTTACGTCTCCATAAGTTTAACTCAAATGAGAAAGATGTCTTGCGCTGTGTGGATTCGTCAGAGTGGGCGGTTTCTTCTAAGCCACTAAATTTGACTCCTGAATCATCTGGGCATGTTCTTGGCATACAGTGGTCTACAAAGGATGACACATTCAGTTTCAACACTCAACTTAAAGATCAGCCTGCAACACGTCGAGGTATCTTGTCAATTGTATCTTCCTTATACGATCCCATTGGATTTGTTGCTCCTTTCCTTTTGAAGGGAAAGTACATTTTGCAGGAGCTCTGTCAGAGAAATATGGAATGGGACGATTCTCTCCCTGATTACTTAATTCCACGGTGGGAGGAGTGGAAAAATAGTCTCCAGGACTTGAAAGATTTTACTGTTCCAAGATGTTACTATCCTTCGTCCTTTAGTAAGATTGTGTTGACAGAGTTGCATCATTTCTCAGATGCAAGCAACCTTGGTTATGGTGCATGTTCCTACTTAAGAGTCAAGAGTGACAAAAATGAAGTGCATTGTTGCCTAGTAATGGCCAAGGCTCGAGTGGCACCTATAAAAATCAAGAGTATTCCAAGACTGGAATTGGCTGCTGCGGTGGTTTCTGCTAGACTGAGTGTTTTGCTAAAAGCTGAACTGCAAATGATGATCGATCAAGAGTTCTTTTGGTCTGATTCACAAGTTGTTCTTGCATATCTCAACAATGAAGCAAGAAGGTTTCACGTGTTTGTCGCTAATCGTGTTCAATTGATCAAGGTAATTACAAATACAAGCCAGTGGTATCATGTCAACACATCTCAAAATCCTGCTGACCATGCCTCTAGAGGTTTACTCATTTCAGAGTTGAGATCTACTAACTGGATGACTGGACCTACATTTTTATGGGACCAAGAAGTGTGTCCAGCTCCAAACACTTCAACTAAATTACTAGTAGGAGATCCTGAAGTCAAACTTGTACAGGTACGGCTGACTAAAATTAGTGATACTGCTAACTTCCTTGATCGATTTGGCCACTTCTCTTCCCTGAGAACTCTAATCAATGTTGTTGCTCGAATAAAAAGGCTAGCATTAAGGAAGAAATGTCTTAAGGATATTGTCACCGTTGAAGAACGCAAGTGTGCATTACAGGCTGTGATTAAACTTATTCAAGAACGAGCCTTCTCCCAAGAAATCCAAACAATCCAAGGAGGTAAGGCTCTTCAGAAGTCCAGTTCACTTTTCCACCTGGATCCCATCTTGAAAAATGGTCTTCGTGTTGGAGGAAGGTTGAAAGGATCATCTCTTAGCGAAGAGGTTAAACATCCATTAATTTTGCCCAAAGAGAGCCACATTACCAACCTTATTCTAAAACACTATCACAGCAAAATTTGCCATCAAGGAAGGTCCCAAACGCTTATGGAACTCAGGACACATGGATTTTGGATTATTGGTGGCAGTAAGTCGGTTGCTAAGTTAATCTACAATTGCGTTCAATGTCGGAAACTCAGGCGACCAGTGGAAGAACAACAAATGGCAGAACTTCCAAAAGAACGTACTGAAGCCTCTTCCCCGTTCTGCTACACGGGTATGGATTGTTTTGGTCCATTTATTATAAAAAAGGGACGAAAGGAGTACAAAAGGTACGGCCTTCTTTTCACTTGCCTTTCATCACGAGCAGTCCACATTGAAATGCTTGAAGACCTATCAACAGACATGTTCATTAATGCTTTGAGATGTTTCATAAGTCTGCGAGGAGCTGTTCGTCAACTTTATTGCGACTGTGGTACAAACTTTGTAGGAGCTAGAAATGAATTCAAACAGGCTCTTAAGGAATGCGATGTCAAAACACTGGAGAGATATCTTGCGGAAAATCAGTGTGAGTTTATCTTTAATGCTGCCTCAGCTAGTCACTCAGGAGGTGTCTGGGAACGCCAAATTAGGACTGTGCGTAATGTGCTGAATTCTACTCTTTCTTTGTGCCCTGGTAGACTGGATGACTCTTCTCTAAGAACATTGTTTTATGAAGCGATGGCTATTGTTAATAGTCGACCATTAACTGTGGATGGAATAAACGACCCAAAATCACTAGAACCTTTAACTCCTAATCATCTTGTTTTAATGAAATCCGAGACTGCTCTTCCTCCCCCAGGGAAGTTTCTAAAGGAAGACGTGTATGCTACAAAAAGGTGGCGCAGGGTTCAGTACTTGATTGAACAGTTTTGGAGTCGTTGGAAAAGGGAATATCTCCTGAATATATCCACAAGACAGAAGTGGCACGTACCTCGACGTAATCTTAAAGTAAATGACATTGTAATCATTAAAGATGACATGCTTCCTAGAAACAAATGGCAGTTAGGTAGGGTTGTTGAGGTTTTTCCAGGTAACGATGGCCTTGTTAGACGCGTTAAAGTTCAAACAGGAGAACAAAAACAGAAAACGGGGTTGGGGCACCATTCTTCACATTCAGTTATTGAGCGACCAATCCAAAAATTGGTTGTTATAGTTGAGAGTGATTAGTTGCAACTTTCTTGCATCAGACAAATAATGTTAAATTTGTATGTGGATTTATTTTGTGAGTTAAATTTGAAGTTAAAATCATGTATGATATTTGTTTTGTTTGTTTGATTCATATCATGATTTGGTGGGAGTGTAACTGCCCATGATTTAATGCACTCGCTTTGCTTGCCCTACTTGGAGTCACCACAGGAGGGCACTCTAGACTAATAGGATTTAAGTGAGACAAAGCAGAGTAAGAGCAATTCACGTTTGTTCACGAGCTAACAGGTACAGCTCGGAAGAATGCCTTGAGCTTTTAGTGTCCCTTCGGCAAGCAGAGCGAGGTATGTTTTGTTTATTGTTTGATTTATTTGGTAAATGTTAGATGTTTTGTAAATGTTTGTTGTTTATTTTTCTATGTTGTTTGTTTTCTCTAGTTTTACGGTGCTTTGGTGCTTTTGGTGCCTTTGGTCTTTTGATGCTTCTGTGTATACAACAAAGAACTGAGACGATGATTTATGTGATGAACTTTATTGCATCCAAGTAAACCTTTTTAAATGCACCCGTCAAAAACTCTCTGCCTATTCTTTGAAAGCTGAAGGGCTGCTACAGCCCTAGTGGGGTGTGATTGATGCAAGGCTGTTACCCAGAGCTGGAAGAGTAGCAACACAAAATAGCACTTGCATTGGCCGGGAATCAGACGCAGATCTCCCACGTGGCAGGCGAGAATTCTACCACTGAACCACCAATGCTCATAAGTTTATACTGCAGCCCTAGTGGGGTGTGATTGCTGCAAGGCTGTTACCCAGAGCTGGAAGAGTAGCTACACAAAACAGGAATTGCAATGGACGGGAATCAGACCAGGGTCTTCCGTGTGGCAGGAAAGAAATCTACCACTGAGCCACCAATGCTTATATGCTTATACTGCAGCGCTAGTGGGGTGTGATTGATGCAAGGCTGTTACCCAGAGCTGGAAGAGTAGCAGCAAAAAACAGAAATTGCATTGGCCAGGAATCAGACCGGAGTCTCCGGCGTGGCAGGTGAGAATACTACCACTGAACCACCAATGCTGATATGCTCATACTGTTGTCCTAGTGGGGTCTGAGTGCTAAAAGGCTGGAAGAGTAGCAACACAGAAGAAGAATTGCCTTGGCCGGGAATCGGACCAGGGTCTCCCGTGTGGCAGGCGAGAATTCTACCACTGAACCACCAATGCTGTCCCATGTTGATAGTTGCCTTTGTGTTGTGTGAGTGCTAAAAGGCCGCCACCCATAGCTGAAAAAGGAGCCACAAAAAAATGCACTTGTTTTAGCCTGGAATCGACTCTAGGTCTGCCGCGTGGCAGGCGAGAATTCTACCACTGAACCACCTATTCTGATATGCTTTTCCTGCAGCCCTAGTGGGGTGTGATTTCTGCAAGGCTGATACCCAGAGCTGGAAGAGTAGCAACACAAAAAAAGTAATTGCATTGGCTGGGAATTGGACACAGGTCTCGCGCGTGGCAGGAAAGACTTCTACCACTGAACCACCAATGCTGACCCATGTTCTTTCTTACCTTTGTGTTGTGTGAGTGCAAAAAGGCCGTCAACCAGAGCTGAAAAAGGAGCCACACAAAACTGCATTTGTATTAGCCAGGAATCGACTCAAGGTCTCCCGCGTGGCAGGCGAGATTTCTACCTCTGAACCAGCAATGCTGATATGCTTATACTGCAGCCCTAGTGGGTTGTGATTGGTGCAAGGCTGTTACCCAGAGCTGGAAGAGTAGCAACACAAAATAGGTATTGGATTGGATGGGAATCTGACCAGGGTCTTTCACGGGGGAGGCGAGAAATCTACCACTGAACCACCATTGCTGATATGCTTATTCTGCAGCCCTAGTGGGGTGTGATTGATGCAAGGCTGTTACCCAAAGCTGGAAGAGTAGCAACACAAAATAGCACCTGCATTGGCCGGGAATCGGACCCGGGTCTCCCGCGTGGCAGGCGAGAATTCTACCACTGAACCACCAATGCTGATATGCTTATATTGCAGCCCTAGTGGGGTGTGATTACTGCAAGGCTGTTACCACGAGCTGGAAGAGTAGCTACACAAAACAGGAATTGTAATGGACGGGAATCGGACCACGGTCTTCTGTGTGGCAGGCAAGAAATCTACCACTGAAGCAACAATGCTGATATGCTTATACTGCAGCCCTAGTGGGGTGTGATTGATGCAAGGCTGTTACCCAGAGCTGGAAGAGCAGCAACACAAAACAGGAATTGCATTGGCCGGGAATCAGACCCGGGTCTCCCACGTGGCAGGCAAGAATTCTACCACTGAACCACCAATGCTGATATGCTTATACTACTGTCCTAGTGGGCTGTGATTGCTGCAAAGCTGTTACCTAGAGCTGGAAGAGTAGCAACACAAAAAAGGAATTGCATTGGCCGGGAATCGGATCTGGGTCTCCCGCATGGCAGGCGAGAATTCTACCACTGAGCCACCAATGCTGACCAATGTTACTTTTTGCCTTTGTGTTGTGTGAGTGCTAAAAGGCTGTCAACCAGAGCTGAAAAAGGAGCCACTCAAAACTGCACTTGTATTAGCCGGGAAGCGACTCAAGGTCTACTGCGTGGCAGGCGAGAGTTCTACCACTGAACCACCAATGCTGATATGGTTTTACTGCAGCCCTAGTGGTGTGTGATTGCTGCAAGGCTGTTATAGTCATACTCGTGCGCTCAAAACAGCAACCCGCGCCCTGGTTTGTAAATGGAAAAAAACTAATTTAGAGGTCTTTAGAATTGCGTACAAAGACAGTATGTCCAGCTATAGGAAGGCTCTAAAATCTGCCAGGACTGAGCACCTGCGCAAACTGATAGAAAATAATCATAACAATCCTAGATTTTTATTTAACACCATCTCTAAATTAGCAAATAATCGGTCATCCTTGGAACAAACTACTCCACCGCAAATTAGTAGTGATGACTTCATGAATTTTTTCAGTAATAAAATAGAAGGCTTTAGACAGAAAATAGGAGATGCCAAACTTTCTGCACCGGCTTATACTCCAAATCCTGTATATATTTCATTGAATCATAATATTAACCTACACTGCTTCAAAATCATAGAACATGAAGAGTTAGTAAAAATTATAAATAGCTCTAAACCAGCTACGTGTATGCTGGACTCAATTCCAACAAAATTACTGAAAGAGCTGCTACCTGCTATAGGAGAACCTCTTCTTAACATTATCAACTCTTCTATATCTATAGGCCATGTTCCAAACTCTTACAAGCTAGCTGTTATTAAGCCTATTATTAAGAAACCGCAACTAGACACCAACAACTTAGCTAACTATAGGCCTATTTCAAATCTTCCATTTATGTCTAAAATACTAGAAAAAGTTGTTTCCACTCAATTATGCTCTTCTCTGCAGACGAACAATATTTTTGAAGTGTTTCAGTCAGGTTTCAGGGCTCACCACAGTACAGAAACCGCCTTAGTGAAAATAACCAATGATTTACTCTTAGCTGCTGACCGAGGGTGCGTCTCGCTATTAGTTTTACTCGATCTTAGTGCGGCATTTGATACCATTGACCACAATATCCTCATAAATCGCTTAAAGTCTACAGGTGTCCAGGGACAGGCTCTACAATGGTTTAAGTCATACTTAACTGACCGCTACCAGTTTGTGAATATTAATGGACAGCCTTCACAAGTCAGCCCAGTAAAGTATGGGGTGCCTCAAGGATCAGTTTTAGGCCCTTTACTGTTTACAGTTTACATGCTACCTCTGGGAGACATTATTAGAAGACATGGGATCAGCTTTCACTGCTATGCAGATGAGATGATACTCAATTATATATTTCAACTAAACCTGACGAGACGTCTGAACTTTCTAAACTAACTGAGTGTATCAAAGACATCAAAGACTGGATGGCCAACAATTTTCTTCTCTTAAACTTCGACAAAACAGAATTATTACTTATTGGGCCTAAATCTTGCACACAGCAGATCTCGCAACTCAATTTACAATTAGAGGGATACAAAGTTAGTTTTAGCTCTACTATAAAAGATCTGGGTGTCATATTAGACAGCAATCTAACTTTTGAAAACCATATATCCCATGTCACAAAAACTGCCTTCTTTCATCTGAGAAATATCGCTAAATTACGAAGTATGCTATCCATCTCAGATGCAGAAAAGCTAGTCCATGCTTTTATGACTTCGAGACTGGATTACTGTAATGCTCTATTTGCTGGCTGCCCAGCATCCTCTATTAACAAACTTCAATTAGTACAAAATGCAGCAGCCAGAGTTCTGACCAGGTCTAGAAAATATGATCATATAACCCCAATTTTATCCTCCTTACACTGGCTGCCTGTTAAGTTTCGTATTGAATTTAAAATATTACTTCTCACCTATAAAGCTCTAAATAATCTAGCTCCTGTTTATCTAACCAACCTTCTGTCTCGCTACAAACCAACTCGCTCTTTAAGATCTCAAAATTCAGGGCTTCTGGTAGTACCTAGAATAGCAAAATCAAGTAAAGGAGATCGAGCCTTCTCTTTCATGGCTCCTACACTCTGGAATAGCCTTCCTGATAACGTCCGAGGCTCAGACACACTCTCCCAGTTCAAAACTAGATTAAAGACCTATCTGTTTAGTAAAGCATACACTCAATGCATCACCTAGCGGGTTCCACACAGGCTTCTGCATCTTGTTTATATACACTATGAACAGCAGCTACGCTAATTATTTTCTTTATTCTCTATTTTCACCTAGGGATACTCATCCCGAGGTCCTCAGATTATGCGGAGTTACTGATTGGATCCAAGACCAGCGACGAGATGATGCCAAGGATTCCATATCCGGGACCAGGCCATATCCTGAGCTGCTGATGGTCGTGGGGAGTGGAGAACATGAGTCTGATTCCAGCGACGCTCCAGGGACAGACGAGTCTACGCTGAGGCCATCTTCCAGCCTAAACCACGGCGAATGAAGCTCTGCACAAGACTTTTGGCCAGCGGAGAAATTAAAATGGTCGTGCCCAACTGAGTCTGGTTCTCTCAAGGTTTTTTTTTCTTCACTCCCATCAGGTGAAGTTTTTTTTCCCTCTCCGCTGTCGCCACTGGCTCACATGGTTCAGGATTGGTAGAGCTACGCATCAATGAATTTGCTCTTCAGTGTTTGAACTCTCAGTAATGATTAAATCACACTGAACTGAGCTAAACTGAACTGAACTTAAACACTAAAACCTGAACCACACTGTTCCAGTTACTATGACCATTTATGTGAAGCTGCTTTTACACAATTTACATTGTAAAAGTGCTATACAAATAAAGCTGAATTGAATTGAATTGAAAAACAAAAAGGCAAAACACAACATCGGTCAGCATTGGTGGTTCAGTGGAAGAATTCTCGCCTGCCACGCGGGAGACCCGGGTCCGATTCCCGGCCAATGCATTTCCTGTTTTGTGTTGCTACTCTTCCAGCTCTGGGTAACAGCCTTGCAGCAATCACACCCCAATAGGGATCGAGTATAAGCATATCAGCATTGGTGGTTCAGTGGTAGAATTCTAGCCTGCCATGCGGGAGACCCAGGTGCAATTCCCGGCCAATGCAAGTGTGGTTTTGTGTTGCTACTCTTCCAGCTCTGGAAAAACAGCCTTGCATCAATCACACCCCACTAGGGCTGCAGAATAACCATATCAGCGTTGGTGGTTCAGTGGTAGATTTCTCGCCTGCCACACGGAAGACCCTGGTCCGATTCCCGTCCATTTCAATTCCTGTTTTGTGTTGTTACTCTTCCAGCTCTGGGTGACAGCCTTGCAGCAATCACAACCCACTAGGGCTGCAGAACAAGCATATCAGCATTGGTGGTTCAGTGGTAGAATCCTGCCTGCCACGTGGGAGACCTAGAGTCGATTCCCGGCTAAAACGTGCGGTTTTGAGTGGCTCCTGTTTAAGCTCTGGTTGATGGCCTTTTAGCACTCACACAACATAAAGGCAAGGTACAACATGGGTCAGCATTGGTCGTTCAGTGGTGGAAGTCTTGCCTGGCACGCGGGAGACCCAGGTTCGTTTCCCGCCCAATGCACCTTCTGATTTTGGTTGTTACTCTTCCAGCACTGGGTAACAGCCTTGCAGCAATCACACCCCACTAGGGATGCAGTAAAACCATATCAGCATTGGTGGTTCAGTGGTAGATTTCTCGCCTCCACCGTGAAAGACCCTGGTCATATTCCTGTCCATTCCAATTCCTATTTTGTGTTGCTACTCTTCCAGCTCTGGGTAACTGCCTTGCAGCAATCACAACCCACTAGGGCTGCTGTATATGCATATCAGCATTGCTGGTTCAGGGGTAGAAATCTCACCTGCCATGCGGGAGACCTTGAGTCGATTCCTGGCTAATAGTAATGCAGTTTTGTGTGGCTCCTTTTTCAGCTCTGGTTGACGGCCTTTTAGCACTCACACAACACAAAGGCAAGGAAGAACTTGGGTCAGCATTTGTGGTTCAGTGGTAGAAACCTTGCCTGCCACGCGCGAGACCCGGGTCCAATTCCCAGCCAATGCTTTTCCTGTTTTGTGTTGCTACTCTTCCAGCTCTTGGTAACAGCCTTGCAGCAATCACAACCCACTAGGGCTGCAGAACAAGCATATCAGCATTGGTGGTTCAGTGGTAGAATGCTCGCCTGCCACGTAGGAGACCTAGAGTCGATTCCCGGCTAAAACGTGCGGTTTTGAGTGACTCTGGTTGATGGCCTTTTAGCACTCACACAACATAAAGGCAAGGTTCAACATGGGTCAGCATTGGTCGTTCAGTGGTAGAAGTCTTGCCTGCCACGCGGGAGACCCAGGTTCGTTTCCCGCCCAATGCACCTTCTGATTTTGGTTGTTACTCTTCCAGCACTGGGTAACAGCCTTGCAGCAATCACACCCCACTAGGGCTGCAGTAAAACCATATCAGCATTGGTGGTTCAGTGGTAGAATTCTCGCCTGCCACGCGGGAGACCCGGGTCCGATTCCCGGCCAATGCAATTCCTGTTTTGTGTTGCTACTCTTCCAGCTCTGGGTAACAGCCTTGCATCAATCACACCCCACTAGGGCTGTAGTATAAGCATATTAGCATTGTTGGTTCAGTGGTAGATTACTTGCCTGCCATACAGAAGACCATGGTCGGATTCCCGTCCATTACAATTCCTGTTTTGTGTAGCTACTCTTCCAGCTCTGGGTAACAGCCTTGCAGTAATCACACCCCACTAGGACTGCAATATAGGCATATCAGCATTGGTGGTTCAGTGGTAGAATTCTCGCCTGCCACGCGGGAGACCCGGGTCCGATTCCCGGCCAATGCAAGTGCTGTTTTGTGTTGCTACTCTTCCAGCTTTGGGTAACAGCCTTGCATCAATCACACCCCACTAGGGCTGAAGAATAAGCATATCAGCAATGGTGGTTCAGTGGTAGATTTCTCGCCTCCACCGTGAAAGACCCTGGTCATATTCCTGTCCAGTCCAATTCCTATTTTGTGTTGCTACTCTTCCAGCTCTGGGTAACTGCCTTGCAGCAATCACAACCCACTAGGGCTGCTGTATCTGCATATCAGCATTGCTGGTTCAGGGGTAGAAATCTCACCTGCCACGCGGGAGACCTTGAGTCGATTTCTGGCTAATAGTAATGCAGTTTTGTGTGGCTCCTTTTTCAGCTCTGGTTGACGGCCTTTTAGCACTCACACAACACAAAGGCAAGGAAGAACTTGGGTCAGCATTGGTGGTTCAGTGGTAGAAACCTTGCCTGCCACGCGTGAGACCCGGGTCCAATTCCCAGCCAATGCTTTTCCTGTTTTGTGTTGCTACTCTTCCAGCTCTGGGTAACAGCCTTGCAGCAATCACACCCCACTAGGGCTGTAGCATAAGCATATCAGCATTGGTGGTTCAGTGGTAGAATACTCGCCTCCCTCGTGGGAGACCCGGGTCCGATTCCCGGTCAATGCAATTCATGTTTTGTGTTGCTACTCTTCCAGCTCTGGTTATCAGCCTTGCAGCAATCACACCCCACTAGGGCTGCAGTAAAAGCTTATCAGCATTGGTGGTTCAGTGGTAGATTTCTTGCCTGCCACACAGAAGACCCAGGTCCCATTCCCGGCCAATGCAAATGCTGTTTTGTGTTGCTACTCTTCCAGCTTTGGGTAACAGCCTTGCATCAATCACACCCCACTAGGGCTGAAGAATAAGCATATCAGCAATGGTGGTTCAGTGGTAGATTTCTCGCCTCCACCGTGAAAGACCCTGGTCATATTCCCGTCCATTCCAATTCCTATTTTGTGTTGCTACTCTTCCAGCTCTGGGTAACTGCCTTGCAGCAATCACAACCCACTAGGGCTGCTGTATATGCATATCAGCATTGCTGGTTCAGGGGTAGAAATCTCACCTGCCATGCGGGAGACCTTGAGTCGATTCCTGGCTAATAGTAATGCAGTTTTGTGTGGCTCCTTTTTCAGCTCTGGTTGACGGCCTTTTAGCACTCACACAACACAAAGGCAAGGAAGAACTTGGGTCAGCATTGGTGGTTCAGTGGTAGAAACCTTGCCTGCCACGCGCGAGACCCGGGTCCAATTCCCAGCCAATGCTTTTCCTGTTTTGTGTTGCTACTCTTCCAGCTCTGGGTAACAGCCTTGCAGCAATCACAACCCACTAGGGCTGCAGAACAGGCATATCAGCATTGGTGGTTCAGTGGTAGAATGCTCGCCTGCCACGTAGGAGACCTAGAGTCGATTCCCGGCTAAAATGTGCGGTTTTAAGTGGCTCTGGTTGATGGCCTTTTAGCACTCACACAACATAAAGGCAAGGTTCAACATGGGTCAGCATTGGTCGTTCAGTGGTAGAAGTCTTGCCTGCCACGCGGGAGACCCAGGTTCGTTTCCCGCCCAATGCACCTTCTGATTTTGGTTGTTACTCTTCCAGCACTGGGTAACAGCCTTGCAGCAATCACACCCCACTAGGGCTGCAGTAAAACCATATCAGCATTGGTGGTTCAGTGGTAGAATTCTCGCCTGCCACGCGGGAGACCCGGGTCCGATTCCCGGCCAATGCAATTCCTGTTTTGTGTAGCTACTCTTCCAGCTCTGGGTAACAGCCTTGCACTAATCACACCCCACTAGGACTGCAATATAGGCATATCAGCATTGGTGGTTCAGTGGTAGAATTCTCGCCTGCCACGCGGGAGACCCGGGTCCGATTCCCGGCCAATGCAAGTGCTGTTTTGTGTTGCTACTCTTCCAGCTCTGGGTAACAGCCTTGCAGCAATCACACCCCACTAGGGCTGTAGCATAAGCATATCAGCATTGGTGGTTCAGTAGTAGAATACTCGCCTCCCTCGCGGGAGACCCGGGTCCAATTCCCGGTCAATGCAATTCATGTTTTGTGTTGCTACTCTTCCAGCTCTGGTTATCAGCCTTGCAGCAATCACACCCCACTAGGGCTGCAGTAAAAGCTTATCAGCAGTGGTGGTACAGTTGTAGAATTCTCGCCTGCCACGCGGGAGACCCTGGTCCGATTCGTGGCCAATGCAATTCCTGTTTTGTATTACTACTCTTCCAGCTCTGGGTTACAGCCTTGCATCAATCACACCCCACTAGGGCTGCAGGAAAAGCATATCAGAATTGGTGGTTCAGTGGTAGAGTTCTCGCCTACCACGCGGCAGACCTAGAGTCGATGACCGGCTAAAACAAGTGCATTTTTTGTGGCTCCTTTTTCAGCTCTGGGTGGCAGCCTTTTAGCACACAACACAAAGACAACTATCAACATGGGACAGCATTGGTGGTTCAGTGGTAGAATTCTCGCCTGCCACGCAGGAGACCCTTGTCCGATTCCCGGCCAAGGAAATTCCAAGGAAATTTCCAAGGAAATTCCTCTTCAGCTCTGGGTACCAGCCTTGCAGCAATCACACCCCAATAGGGATCCAGCATAAGCATATCAGCATTGGTGGTTCAGTGGTAGAATTCTAGCCTGCCATGCGGGAGACCCAGGTCCAATTCCCGCCCAATGCAAGTGTGGTTTTGTGTTGCTACTCTTCCAGCTCTGGAAAAACAGCCTTGCATCAATCACACCCCACTAGGGCTGCAGAATAACCATATCAGCGTTGGTGGTTCAGTGGTAGTTTTCTCGCCTGCCACGCGGAAGACCCTGGTCCGATTCCCGTCCATTCCAATTTCTGTTTTGTGTTGCTACTCTTCCAGCTCTGGGTAACAGCTTTGCAGCAATCACACCCTACTAGGGCTGCAGTGTAAGCATATCAGCATTGGTGGTACACTTGTGAAATGCTCGCCTGTTACGTGGGAGACCTGGGTTCCATTCCCAGCTAATTCAATTCCTATATTGTTTTGCTAACCTTCCAGCTCTGGTTGATGGCCTTTTAGCACTCAGACAACACAATGGCAAGGAACGAGATTGGTCAGCATCGGTGGTTCAGTGGTAGAATTCTTGCCTGCCACGCAGGAGACCTGGGTCAGATTCCCGGCCAATGCAATCCCTGTTTTGTGTTGCTACTCTTTCAGCTCTGGGTAACAGCCTTGCAACAATCACACCCCATTAGCGCTGCAGTAGATGCATATCAGCATTGAGGGTTCAGTGGTAGAATTTTCGCCTGCCACGCTGGAGACCTTGAGTCGATTTCCGGGTAATACATGTGTGGTTTTGTGTGGCTCCTGTTTCAGCTCTGGTTGACGGCCTTTTAGCAGTCACACAACACAAAGGCAGGTAAGAACATGGGTCAGCATTGGTGGTTCAGTGGTGGAATTCTCGCCTGCCACGCGGGAGACCTGGGTTCGATTCCCGGCCAATGCAACTGCTGTTTTGTGTTGCTACTCTTCCAGCTATGGGTATCAGCCTTGCAGCAATAACACCCCACTAGGACAACAGTATAAGCATATCAGCATTGGTGGTTCAGTGGTAGTATTCTCACCTGCCACGCTGGAGACCCGGGTCTGATTCCTGGCCAATGCAATTTCTGTTTTTTGCTGCTACTCTTCCAGCTCTGGGTAACAGCCTTGCATCAATCACACCCCACTAGCGCTGCAGCATAAGCATATAAGCATTACGCCTGTTTCACACCGCAAGCGTCAGCGGCGCGTGAGCAGCGCGTATGTCGAGCAGTAGCAGCACGCAGGCGTTTGCCTTTCACACCAGCTGCGTCTGCAGCGCGCAGTTCTTCGGCAGCTGCTGCAGAGATCAACCTATCTCTGTCTATTCTATCTAGTTACCCATGTCTCTCTATATTCAAATACACCTTTTAAACATCTGTCCAGCGGCAGAATAACAGCTCATTAATTCATGCTCGTGCAGATGATGAGACGGACAAAAGTAACCAATTCATGCCATTCTTTTACTTATTTTCGTGTTGTCAGATTCACAGTGCAAACAGCTCCCGGTAGGAATAACTCGAGTGAACATAAAACAAAGCCGATTAAAACTTTCTTCCTCTGCTCAGCTGCACAGCACACAGCGAGCTCACATAATCCAGTATGCGTGTCGAACTACACTACTCACAATACACTTCGCTATGGACTACAAATCCCGTAAATATTCTATTTCCCCTCTCCTACAACACTAGTGTGCAACTTAAGCAAAACTGATACTAAAATTGTTTTACATTTGGTTTTGTAGTTCGGGCCTAAATAAATGTTGCCGTTTTTAATCGTTTTAAGTTCATTTGAATGACTATATGTATACCATTTGACGTTATCAACGTATTTATTGGGTAAAATTGCTACTTTTTATTGTCATTCATTGTGTTAAGGTCATTGTCAATGCACTGTCACTTTAATTGAGCGTGAGCAGCGCGTCAAAAATAGACCCAGCGCCGAAACTATCGCTGCACTGCTGCTTCGGCGACGCTCACGCCTCGCACTGACGCGCTGCTGCTGCGTGCGGTATGAAAGCTCTAATCTGTTAACATGGACGCCGAAAACACACGCGCTGCTCACGCGCTGCTGACGCTTGCGGTGTGAAACAGGCGTTAGTGGTTCAGTGGTAGATCTCTTGCCTGACACACGGAAGACCCTGGTCTGATTCCTGTCCATTGCATTTCCTGTTTTGTGTAGCTACTCTTCCAGCTCTGGGTAACAGCCTTGCAGCAATCACACCCCACAAGAACTGCAATCTTTTGCAGACGTCTGTGGCGTTTTTGGCAGAGGGACGGTTCTAAACCAATCTGAACCAGAGGCAATTTCGCAGCCAGCCATCGGTGGTTTCCCGTCTCAGGAATGTAAGGTGCCTGCAGCGGGAGGTTGTTCCGTTAGCGCTTCCGCTTTCGTCAGTGAAGTTCTTTTGCGAAACGTTTGTAGATCCCGTCGTGCTCTTCAAGCTATGTCGTTTGAGCACTGTGCTGATAGGCTGACGTAAGAAAACAGGACACGAAATATACAAGGCGAGAGTGCAAAGAGCGAGAGAGCTCTAGGCAAAGGCGGTCCGAACCGCAGCAAAGCAGGAGGTCGACATGTCCAAATAGACGAAATCAGAAACTAAGCAGAGAAAAACGGCATCTGTGGAGAAAGAAAACAGATGGAGGAAAAGAAAGAAAGAACAGGAGGATCCCCTCCCCTCCCCCAATAGAGGGTCTGTTATCCCCAGATCGAGTGCGTCCAGTGGAATCCATGTGTTGGCAGCCCCAACTGATGACAAAACACAAAGTAAGCATCTGGAGGAAGCTCAAACTCTTCATGCGTTGCCACAGTTACTAGCGAGTGGTTTGCAAGCACAGGCACGTCTGCTGCAAATACAGTGCCGTCAGGAGACAGGGGTTGCTGGCCCATTCCCCATGCTCGGTGGCTGGGCATCACCGCCCTGGAGTACGGCCGATAGAAAACGGCGGCTGCCATTTGCGCCGCCCGGCAACTCATACTTACCTGGCAGGGGAGATACCATGATCAAGAAGGTGGTTCACCCAGGGCGAGGCTTGGCCATTGCACTCCGGCCACGCTGACCCCTGCGAATTCCCCAAATGTGGGAATCTCGACTGCATAATTTCTAGAAGTGGGGGACTGCGTTCGCGCTCTCCCCTGAGCACAGTGGTTCAAGACAGAGTTCAGGCGGTAGCGTCGGACCCGGCTGGCGCGGCGCTTCCCTCTCTTCCTCGTCCTTTGCCAAGCCTCTTTTGCTCCAGTAGAGCCGCGCGCGCCTGTGGAAGGCCTGCCCACCCGTCGCTAGAAGAGTCTGTTCTGACGCCGAAAACTACTCGAAAGGTCCCCCCTCAAAGCGGTTTGACCAGGTGAAGGAACACGCAAAGAGAGCCCCCGGTGGCTTTTGTCCGCCAAGCGAGTGTGCCCTGTGGAATGTCAGAATTTTATTTTTACCGGCCTGCCGCTGTTACTGACGGAACGAATGCAGACCGTGTGAAAGGTCATCATTTTATCTGCCATTAAGTAAGCGAACGCTTCTGCTCGGATCAGAGGTAACTTTGTTTCAAGAACTGCAATCTTTTGCAGGCGTCTGTGGCGTTTTGGGCAGAGGGACGGTTCTAAACCAATCTGAACCAGAGGCAATTCCGCAGCCAGCCGTCGGTGGTTTCCCATCCCAGGAATGTAAGGTGCTTGCGGCGGGAGGTTGTTTCGTTAGCGCTTCCGCTTTCGTCAGTGAAGTTCTTTTGCGGAACGTTTGTAGATCCCGTCGTCTTCTTCAAGCTATGTCGTTTGAGCACTGTGCTGATAGGCTGACGTAAGAAAACAGGACACAAAATATACAAGGCAAGAGTGCAAAGCACGGAGCTCTAGGCAAAGGCGGTCCGAACCGCAGCAAAGCAGGAGGTCGACATGTCCAAATAGACCAAATCAGAAACTAAGCAGAGAAAAACGGCATCTGTAGAGAAAGAAAACAGATGGGAGAACAGGAGGATCCCCTCCCCTCATAGAGGGTCTGTTATCCCCAGATCGAGTGCGTCCAGTGGAATCCATGTGTTGGCAGCCCCAACTGATGACAAAACACGAAGCAAGCATCTGGAGGAAGCTCAAACCCTTCATGCGTTGCCACAGTTACTAGCGAGTGGTTTGCAAGCACAGGCACGTCTGCTGCAAGTACAGCGCCGTCAGGAGACAGGGGTTGCTGGCCCATTCCCCATGCTCGGTGGCTGGGCATCACCGTCCTGGAGTACGGCCGATAGAAAACGACGGCTGACGGCTGAATTTTTTGAAAAATAACAAAAATGAAATTTTTTTGAAAAATAACAAAAAATGAAATTTTTTTTGAAAAATAACAAAAAATCGAAATTTTTTGAAAAATAACAAAAATTGAAATTTTTTTGAAAAATAACAAAAAAATGCAAATTTTTAGAAAAATAACAAAAAATGCAATTTTTTTGAAAAATAACAAATAATGCCAATTTTTTGAAAACTAACAAATAATGCAAATTTTTGGAAAAATAACAAAAAATGAAAATTAAAAAAAATCAACAAAAATGAAATTTTTTTAAAAATAACAAAAAATGCAAATTTTTTGAAAAATAACAAAAAATGCAAATTTTTTGAAAAATAACAAAAAAATGCACATTTTTTGAAAAATAACAAACTGCAAATTTTTTGAAAAATAACAAAAAATGAAATTTTTTTGAAAAATAACAAATAATGCAAATTTTTTGAAAAATAACAAATAATGCAAATTTTTTGAAAAATAACAAATGCAATTTTTTTGAAAAATCACCAAAAATGAATTTTTTTTTAAAAATAACAAAAAATCGATTTTTTTAAAAATCACAAAAAATGAAATTTTTTTGAAAAATAACAAAAAAAGAAAATTTTTTGAAAAATAACAAAATGAATTTTTTTTTAAAAAATAACAAAAATTGAAAATTTTTTGAAAAATAACAAATAATGCAAATTTTTTGAAAAATAACAAATAATGCAAATTTTTTGAAAAATAACAAATAATGCAAATTTTTTGAAAAATAACAAATAATGCAAATTTTTTGAAAAATAACAAATAATGCAAATATTTTGAAAAATAACAAATAATGCACATTTTTTGAAAAATAACAAATAATGCAAATTTTTTGAAAAATCACCAAAAATGAATTTTTTTGAAAAATAACAAAAAATGAAAATTTTTTGAAAAATAACAAAAAATGAAATTTTTTTGAAAATTCATAAAAAATGAAAATTTTTTGAAAAATCACAAAAAATAAACAATTTTGGAAAAATCACAAAAAATCACAAAAAATGAAAATATTCTGAAAAATAACAAATAATGCAAATTTTTTGAAAAATAACAAAAAATGCAAATTTTTTGAAAAATCACCAAATATGCACATTTTTTTGAAAAATAACAAAAAATGAAAAATTTTTGAAAAATCATAAAAAATAAAATTCTTTTGAAAAATAAAAAAAAATCGATTTTTTTTTAAAAATCACAAAAAATGAAATTTTTTTGAAAAATCACAAAAAAAGAAATTATTTTGAAAAATAACAAAATGAATTTTTTTTAAAAAATAACAAAAATTGAAAATTTTTTGAAAAATCACAAAACATGAACATTTTTTGAAAAATCACAAAAAATAAACATTTTTGGAAAAATCGCAAAAAATCACAAAAAATGAAAATTTTCTGAAAAATAACTAAAAATGAAAATTTTTTTTAAAAATCACAAAAAAATAACAAAAAAATGAAAATTTTTTAAAAATTCACCAAAAATGAAAATTTTTTGACAAATCACAAAAAATGAAATTTTTTGGAAAAATCACAAAAATTTTTTTTTTTTTAAAAATCACCAAAAAATGAATATTTTTTGAACAATCGCAAAAAATCACAAAAAATGAATTTTTTTGGAAAAATCACAAAAAATGAAATTTTTTTGAAATCACAAAAAATGATTTTTTTTTGAAAAATCGCAAAACATCACAAAAAATGAGAATTTTTTGAATAATCACTAAAAATGAAATTTTTTTTGAAAAATCACTAAAAATGAATATTTTTTGAAAAATCACCAAAAATGAAAATTTTTTGAACAATTGCAAAAAATCACAAAAAATGAATTTTTTTTGAAAAATCACAAAAACTGAAAATTAAAAAAAAAACGCAAAAAATGACTTTTTTTTTTAAAAAATAACAAAAAATGAAAATTTTTAGAAAAATGACAAAATATCACAAAATATGAAAAATTTTTGAAAAATCACAAAAAATGACAATTTTTTTAAAAATCGCAAAAAATGAAATTTTTTTAAAAAATCGCAAAAAATGTAAAAATTTTTTTAAAATAACTAAAAATCTTGAAAAATCACAAGATCACAAAAAATTACAATTTTTTGAAAAATCACAAAAAATGAAAAATCGCAAAATATCACAAAAAATGAAATTTTTTTGAAAAATCACAAAAAATTAAATTTTTTTGAAAAATTGCAAAAAAATAACATTTTTTTGAAAAATCGCAAAAAAATGAAAATTTTTGGATAAATCGCAAAAAATTAAATTTTTTTGAAAAATCGCAAAAAAATGAAAATTTTTGAAAAATTTTAATTTTTTGCGATTTTTCAAAAAAATTTCATTTTTTGCGGTTTTTCAAAAAATAGATTTTTTGTGATTTTTCAAAAAAATGTCATTTTGTGTGATTTTTTGCGATTTTTCAAAAATTTTTGTTTTTGTGATTTTTCAAAAAATTTTCATTTTTTGTGATTTTTCAAAAAAAATTCATTTTTGTGATTTTTCAAAAAAATTTCATTTTGTGTGATTTTTTGCGATTTTTAAAAAATTTTTAAGTTTTTGTGATTTTTCAAAAAATTTTCATTTTTTGTGATTTTTCAAAAAAGTGTCATTTTGTGTGATTTTTTTGCGATTTTTCACAAATTTTTCATTTTTTGCGTTTTTTCAAATAAATTTTATTTTTAGTGATTTTTCAAAAAAAAATCATTTTTTTTATTTTTCAAAAAAAATGTCATTTTGTGTGATTTTTTGCGATTTTTCACAAATTTTTCATTTTTTGAGTTTTTTCAAATAAATTTTATTTTTAGTGATTTTTCAAAAAAAATTCATTTTTTTGATTTTTCAAAAAAATGTCATTTTGTGTGATTTTTTGCGATTTTTCAAAAATTTTTCATTTTTTGCGATTTTTCAAAAAATTTCATTTTTTGAGATTTTTCAAAAATTTCGATTTTGTGTTAATTTTCAAAAAATTGCGATTTTTTATTTTTCAAAAAATGTTCATTTTTTTGCGATTTTTCAAAAAATATTCATTTTTAATGATTTTTCAAAAAATTTTTTTTTTTTTGCGATTTTTCAAAATAAATTCATTTTTTGTGATTTTTAAAAAAATTTCATTTTTTGCGATTTTTCAAAAATTTTTCATTTTTTGTGATTTTTTAAAGAATTTAGATTTTTGTTATTTTTCAAAAAAATTTCATTTTTTGTGATTTTTCAAAACATTTTAATTTTTTGAGATTTTTCAAAAATTTCGATTTTGTGTTAATTTTCAAAAAATTGCGATTTATTTTTCAAAAAATGTTCATTTTTTTGCGATTTTTCAAAAAATGTTTATTTTTAATGATTTTTCAAAAAATTTTATTTTTTTTGTGATTTTTCAAAATAAATTTATTTTTTGTGATTTTTTAAAAAATTTCATTTTTTGCGATTTTTAAAAAAATTTTCATTTTTTGTGATTTTTTAAAGAATTTAGATTTTTTGTTATTTTTCAAAAAAATTTCTTTTGTGATTTTTCAAAACATTTTAATTTTTTGTGATTTTTCAAAAATTTCGATTTTTAGTTATTTTTCAAAAAAATTTCATTTTTTGTGATTTTTCAAAACATTTTAATTTTTTGTGATTTTTCAAAAAATTTTGTTTTTTTGTTATTTTTCCAAAAATATTCATTTTTTGAGATTTTTCAAAAATTTCGATTTTGTGTTAATTTTCAAAAAATTGCGATTTTTTATTTTTCAAAAAATGTTCATTTTTTGCGATTTTTCAAAAAAATGTTCATTTTTAATGATTTTCGAAAAAAAATTTTTTTTTTTTTGCAATTTTTCAAAATAAATTCATTTTTTGTGATTTTTAAAAAAAATTCATTTTTTGCGATTTTTCAAAAAAATTTCATTTTTTGTGATTTTTCAAAAATTTTTCATTTTTTGTGATTTTTCAAAAACTTCATTTTTGGTGATTTCTGCGATTTTTCAAAAAAATTTCATTTTTTGTGATTTTTCAAAAGGTTTTCATTTTTTGTGATTTTTCAAAAAAAATTCATTTTATGTGATTTTTCAAATAAATTTCATTTTTTGTGATTTTTCAAATAAATTTCATTTTTTGTGATTTTTGCGATTTTTCAAAAAACTCATTTTTTACGATTTTTCGAAAAAATTTCATTTTTTGTGATTTTTCAAAAGGTTTTTTTTGTGATTTTTCAAAAAAATTAATTTTATGTGATTTTTCAAATAAATTTCATTTTTGTGATTTTTCAAATAAATTTCATTTTTTGTGATTTTTCAAAAAAATTCATTTTTTTGTGATTTTTCAAAAAATGTTCATTTTTTGTGATTTTTCAAAAAATTTTCATTTTTGTGATTTTTCAAATAATTTTCATTTTTTGTGATTTTTCTAATAAATTTCATTTTTTGTGATTTCTGCGATTTTTAAAAAAATTTTCATTTTTTGTGATTTTTCAAAAATTTTTCATTTTTTGTGATTTTTCAAAAAAAATCATTTTATGTGATTTTTCAAATAAATTTCATTTTTTGTGATTTTTAAAAATAGTTTCATTTTTTGTGATTTTTCAAAAAAATTTGATTTTTTGCGATTTTTCATTTTTTTGTGATTTTTCAAGTTTCATTTTTTGTGATTTCTGCGATTTTTCAAAAAATTTTCATTTTTTGTGAGTTTTCAAATAATTTTCATTTTTTGTGATTTTTCGAATAAATTTCATTTTTTATGATTTCTGCGATTTTTCAAAAATTTTTCATTTTTTGTGATTTTTCAAATAAATTTAATTTTTTGTGATTTCTGCGATTTTTCAAAAAATTTTCATTTTTTGTGATTTTTCAAAAAAAATTCATTTTTTGTGATTTCTGCGATTTTTCAAAAAATTTTCATTTTTTGTGAGTTTTCAAATAATTTTCATTTTTTGTGATTTTTCGAATAAATTTCATTTTTTATGATTTCTGCGATTTTTCAAAAAATTTTCATTTTTTGTGATTTTTCAAATAAATTTAATTTTTTGTGATTTCTGCGATTTTTCA
Organism: Danio rerio; assembly: GCF_052040795.2. Lineage (NCBI taxonomy): Eukaryota > Metazoa > Chordata > Actinopteri > Cypriniformes > Danionidae > Danio > Danio rerio. The sequence continues at coordinate 59,370,422 of NC_141024.2, forward strand.
AAAAAATTTCATTTTTTGTGATTTTTCAAAAAAATTTCATTTTTTGTGATTTCTGCGATTTTTCAAAAGATTTTCATTTTTTGTGATTTTTCAAATAATTTTCATTTTTTGTGATTTTTCGAATAAATTTCATTTTTTGATTTCTGCGATTTTTCAAAAAAATTTCATTTTTTGTGATTTTCAAATAAATTTCATATTTGTGATTTCTGCGATTTTTCAAAAAAATTTCTTTTTTTGTGATTTTTTAAATAAATTTCATTTTTTGTGATTTCTGCGATTTTTCAAAAAATTTTCATTTTTTGTGATTTTTCAAAAAATGTTCATTTTTGGTGATTTTTCAAAAAATTTTCATTTTTTGTTATTTTTCAAAATAATTTCATTTTTTGCGATTTTTCAAAAAATTTTCATTTTTTGCGATTTTTCAAAAAAATTTCATTTTTTGTGATTTTTCAAAAATTTTTAATTTTTTGTGATTTTTCAAAAAGTGTTCATTTTTTGCGATTTTTCAAAAAAATTTCATTTTTTGCGATTTTTCAAAAATTTTTCATTTTTTTATATTTCAAAAAATGTTCATTTTTTTGTGATTTTTCCAAAAATTTCATTTTTTGTGACTTTTTGCGATTTTTCAAAATATTTTCGTTTTTTGTTATTTTTCCAAAAATTTCGATTTTTTGTTATTTTTCAAAATATTTAGATTTTTTGTTATTTTTCAAAAAATTTTCATTTTTTGTTATTTTTCAAAATATTTTCATTTTTTGCGATTTTTCAAAAAATTGTCATTTTTGTGATTTTTTTAGATTTTTTCATTTTTTGTGACTTTTTGCGATTTTTCAAAATATTTTCGTTTTTTGCGATTTTTCAAAAAAAATTCATTTTTTGTGATTTTTTGTGATTTTTCAAAAAATTTTCATTTTTTGTTATTTTTTCAAAAATGTTTCATTTTTTGTGATTTTTCATAAAATTTTCATTTTTGGTGATTTTTCAAAAAATTTTCATTTTTTGTTATTTTTCAAAAAATTTCCATTTTTTGTTATTTTAAAAAAAAAATCGATTTTTTTTTTATTTTTCTAAAATTTTTAATTTTTTGTTCTTTTTCAAAAAATTCAGCCGTCAGCCGCCGTTTTCTATCGGCCGTACTCCAGGACGGTGATGCCCAGCCACCGAGCATGGGGAATGGGCCAGCAACCCCTGTCTCCTGACGGCGCTGTACTTGCAGCAGACGTGCCTGTGCTTGCAAACCACTCGCTAGTAACTGTGGCAACGCATGAAGAGTTTGAGCTTCCTCTGGGTGCTTGCTTTGTGTTTTGTCATCAGTTGGGGCTGCCAACACATGGATTCCACTGGACGCACTCGATCTGGGCATAACAGACCCTCTATGGGGGGAGGGGATGGGATCCTCCTGTTCTTTCTTTCTTTTCCTCCATCTGTTTTCTTTCTCTACAGATGCCGTTTTTCTCTGCTTAGTTTCTGATTTGGTCTATTTGGACATGTCGACCTCCTGCTTTACTGCGGTTCGGACCGCCTTTGCCTAGAGCTCCGTGCTTTGCACTCTTGCCTTGTATATTTTGTGTCCTGTTTTCTTACGTCAGCCTATCAGCACAGTGCTCAAACGACATAGCTTGAAGAACACAACGGGATCTACAAACGTTCCGCAAAAGAACTTCACTAACGAAAGCGGAAGCGCTAACGAAACAACCTTCCGCTGCAAGCACCTTACATTCCTGAGACGGCAAACCACCGACGGCTGGCTGCGAAATTGCCTCTGGTTCAGATTGGTTTAGAACCGTCCCTCTGCCCAAAACGCCACAGACGTTTGCAAAAGATTGCAGTTCTTGAAACAAAGTTACCTCTGATCCGAGCAGAAGCGTTCGCTTACTTAATGGCAGATAAAATGATGACCTTTCACACGGTCTGCATTCGTTCCGTCAGTAACAGCGGCAGGCCAGCAAATAAAATTCTGACATTCCGCAGGGCACACTCGTTTGGCGGACAAAAGCCACCGGGGGCTCTCTTTGCGTGTTCCTTCACCTGGTCAAACCGCTTTGAGGGGGGACCTTTCGAGTAGTTTTCGCCGTCAGAACAGACTCCTCTAGCGATGGGTGGGCAGGCCTTCCACAGACGCGCGCAGCTCTACTGGCGCAAAAGTGGCTTAGCAAAGGACGAGGAAGAGAGGGAAGCACCACTCCAGCCGGGCCCGACGCTACCGCCTGAACTCTGTCTTGAACCACTGTGCTTAGGGGAGAGCGCGAACGCAGTCCCCCACTACCAGAAATTATGCAGTCGAGGTTCCCACATTTGGGGGTAGGGTGAAGCTGCAGGCCCGGAGACCCAACCGCACGCTCAGACCTGCACGCTCAGACCAGCACTTCCATACCTATCATTTTCTCAGACAGTGCCACCTGCTGTTGGGTTGGGTGAAGCGGCAGGTATCGAGACCCACGCTCAGAGCAGCACTTTCTAGGAAGTAGCAACATCGGACACGTGAGTAAGGTTATTCATTTTATTAAAGCGATTCTTGAAATTAGCAGGTTTTATGGCATAAATCAATGTGACATCTTATTACACTAACAAACAATATTTTTAGTGTTTGATTTGAATTAGTCAAAAGATAGCATTATTTTATGATATTTACAGCGTGCTCTTATTTTCTGTTATTGTACCATTTTGGGACACTTTTCTAGCAATGATTTCTGGCAAAATAAAAAACTTTAATGTTACATTTAATATTTGCTTTACATACACAATACATTTTATTTTAACATTTTTACTTTAAAGTGCTATGTAGGTCTACTGAACGTATTACTGTATTATCTATCTGAAAGTGGTACAGACAATAACAGTAACACAATAACAGTTTAACAATTGTAAATAAGATCTCTGGAAATCAAAATATCAATTAATCTGCATAACATTTACAATATGAGCTCTCTTAGGTTAAAACAAATATAATTTGCTTGTGACTTGTGTATGTTTTTCCTAGATGGATATTACAATTCAAATAGGGGGGTCTCTGCCAGTACCTGTACAGTGCACCGAATGCTGCACATATTTTCATTGTCCATTTTGTGATGCCTCGGTTTTCCAACCAACACGATTAAAAAAAAATGCTATCACATCTGCAGGCACATTTTAATAGATCAGTCCAGCATGAAGGTAATATTTGAAAATGTACATCTTATTATAGTGAAAAATTGTAAGAAAACTTAAAGTGCAATCTTATACTGCTTTTTTTTCAGAATTTACAATACACAGATGTGGACGCCTCTGCAGAAGTCAGCCACATTATCACTGCCTCTTCTGCAAATCAACCATTTTAAGAAAACCTGATTTTGTTAAACATTTAGGACTCTGCAAACAAAAACAACAACCACCAACCCCTCATACTAAAGCCACCACAACTTTTGCCACATCTCTGCCCGCCACACATGTGCCTCTCTCCACTGCCACGGCTCTGCCCGCCACACATGTGCCTCTCTCCACTGCCACGGCTCTGCCCGCCACACATGTGCCTCTCTCCACTGCCACGGCTCTGCCCGCCACACATGTGCCTCTCTCCACTGCCACGGCTCTGCCCGCCACACATGTGCCTCTCTCCACTGCCACGGCTCTGCCCGCCACACATGTGCCTCTCTCCATTGACACGGCTCTGCCTGCCACACATGTGCCTCTCTCCACTGCCACGGCTCTGCCCGCCACACATGTGCCTCTATCCACTGACATGGCTCTGCCCACCACTTCTGGCATTTCTAGGCCCTTAAAAAAAAATTGTCGGAAAAAACCAAAGCAACTAAAGAAATGTCCCAAATGTGATTTGATATGCCACTATAAAAATTTAAAAAGACATATAGAACATAAACACACCCCAAAAATGATGGACATCACTTCCTCATCTCATCTTGACATCAGTGCATAGACCCTCAGAATGGAGTCTATATGGTCCACAAAAGTTTTCATGGAGCTTCTACTTCACTCCATGTGCAAATATAAATATGGCGGGAACCACATCGTATTTTATGTGAATTAAATGAGTGCCAGACTAATATGGAGTTGGCTTGGAGAAGTGGACTGCTGTCATACCAATGTGTTCACCTCCGGTCAGTTTCATACTGCAAAACATTTTAACCTCACCTTCACTCACAGAAGAAAGTTTAAAAGAAATTGTTAAAAGCAAGTGGTTTGGGCAGGACAAAATAAAACAGTGTGTAAATCGTCAAAAACTAGCCCAAGAAGAAAATGCACCACTGTCAGTTGAATCCAAGATTGGAGTCCCACCAACAAAAAGGTTCATATCGGTCTACGAGCCTAATATATCATATTATAGTAGACTGGGCAGAGTCATGGTATCATATGACACCAAGAAGAATTCATGGCACTGTCCCTGTGCAAAAACCCAGAGATCATGTACCCATAAATACATAGCAAAATGGCACCTCTTTCAAATTCACCCTGAACTCTTCCGAAAAGTTCGGAGCACTGAAAGCGCTGAAGAATTTCAGGCAGCAGCGATGGAGGAAAGTGATGAAAATGAGAATTACCCTCCAAAGGACATTGCTAAAGTAAAGAACATGGTAGAATACATCTTAATGAATAAAAAGCTACCATCTACTATTCCCAGTCATTTGAGGCTTTCTTCAGACTATAAGGAATTTCCAAAACACCTAATCCCTGATGAGACAATGTGCTACCACTGCTCAGACCGCACATTGCTCAGTGATCCTGTCTGCATTACACGTAAAGCGAAAATTCTTACAACTACAGGAATTGTCCAAGGTGGATAATTGTTACTTACATATTTTATTTTATTTTAATTTTGAAAAAGATACTAAACCATTTATTTTACATTCTGTATCTGCAGATATTTCAACCTACTACAAATTCTGTCCTTTCTGTGGAATGGTGTACCGTTACCAAGAGTGGGCTAATGGTTTGCATAACTTCAATGACCATGTCCTCCTTTTACTCTCTCTCTGCCTCACCATAAGAAACCTGTTGCAGGTAATCGTTATACAATACATATATTATATGTTATACAATATATTATTTTTTAAAACAATAGGATTTCTTCATAGTGTTGATTTTATGTTAGGCAACATTAGGCACATTCAAATCAAGACTTAAAACACATCTGTTTAGCTGTGCCTTTACTGAATGAGCACTGTGCTACGTCAGACAGTTCACACTATTATATTTTCTGTTTTTAACTGTTTTTTAAATAATTTTTATTCTTTGTTTTTATTTTCTTATACTTGTCTCTTTTATTCTTTTTTTATGTAAAGCACTTTGAATTACCATTGTGTATGAAATGTGCTATATAAATAAACTTGCCTTGCCTTACCTATATAAGTACTGATTAACTGTGATTTCTTTATCATAGGTGCATACAGCAGTCAGCAGAGTAGTGGAGTACTTAGAGGTAACTACAGGTGTACAGTTCCCCTCAGCAGTTACTCTTCTCCACGGCTATCTGCATTTTGAGGCCCTAACTGACCATGAAAACGAGTATTCATGTGTATCTTGTGGTGACAATCCACCTGTGGTCATAATGGACCTCCACAAGAAGGCATCCTTTCATCTCTCTGGTAAATATCTTTCCTTTTTACTGCAGAGATTTAAGTCTTATTAGTAAAACTATTAGTAAGTTTATAGTATGTATTTATTTTCTTTAGTGAGTGATCTTTCACAGCCTCCACAAGATTTTAATGGAGAGGTGGATTTAGATATGTTTTGGAAGGCACTGACAGAAGAACGAATTGCTCAAGGATTTTTTTCAAGTAAGGAAATTTATTATATCAGGAATGGCATGTCATCATTATTTAATTTCATAAGTGTTTTCAGGAGTACAATCTAAATTAACTGATGTACTAACATGTTTGTTTGTCCTAAAGGTCAAAAAAACAATCCATTTTGTGTTACACCTAGTTACAACTTTTGGGCACCCTGGATCGGGAGTAAGACTCGCATAGCGAATGTTGTTCTCAACATTGAATTTGAGAAAGTGCACAAAGCAAAAACTGCAGAACGAACAGAAATAACTGTCTCTGAAGATCGCTTAAAGGACGAACTTTCAAAACAGAAAGTAAAATATTTAATGCTAATTATATGTATTATTTGTCAGTGTTGGCATTTCATTTAACATGTGTGTTTTATGTGATAGGTGGGAGTGATAAGAAGACTGTGTCAAGAGTGTGGTTTAGATGCCAAATGCTCTCGCACAGATCTACTCCTGCGACTTTCGGAAGAGATGAGGTCAAGGGTGGCCTATGACAAGGTTTTTGAAAAGATTTGGGCTGCTTCAGGTAAACCTCAATGTTGCACATTAAAATATTACAAATAAATCAGAAATGTACAAAGTCACATAGACATAATGGGTCCTGTTTTCTGCTTGGCACTGATTGGGGAGTGACTGGTGGTGTACAGCTCTGGGGGGTGTTGGAGGTGGCCTCGTCTGACACCTATTGTTGCTTTCCGTGTGGGGGAGTGTATTTACATCTCTGAGGCACTGCATCTTTAAATTTTTTAAAAGTATACTTTGTTAAGGTTAATGCCACTGCCCTCCATCATAACCTATGGTCATTTAAGTCCCAATGTCATTAATGGGATTTGATTATGTTTTCTAAACTATTTGCTTATCTCTTTTGTCTGTTCCAGGAGGTTGGGCCGTCATCATGTGTCCTTGTGGCATAGTTTACAGTATAAAATGTAATCTGCGAGCAGAAAGTCCACGGGATTTTGCAGATATGCTTCTGTCTTGGAAGCATCTGCCTAATGTTGTTATTTATGACTTTGCCCGTGGACTGTCCACCCACACAAATTTGAGGCAACCCATAACTTTCACACCTTTCGAGGGAAGGTTACTCGAACCAACCACTGAAAATATTGCAAAAGCAAAATCAGGAAAATTACAGGTAACTCTGCCATGGCTCACTGCAAAAAAGCAAAGTCCAGATCCGGATGGTCATCCAATAACTGGTTCTGCAGAACACTATGTTCTGTATGACCGCTTTCACGAAGACAACACAAAAGATCCTCGTGATTCACTGAGGAAGCTTCGTCTTGTGCCTCAACTAGCTGGCAAAGTTAACAGTCAGGCTGCAGAACAGCTTTTTTCAAAGCTAAAGAAAAATAACTACTTTATGAACATGGCATTGCCATCCACACATGTTTTCCTCATGCGAAACATCATCCACCATTACAATGTCAGAAAAAACGAGAAACGTCTTCATGACATAAAAAAGGAATTCAACACAAACATTCACATGAATGACCACAGCCAGGTTGTGTTAGGTAATGTTTCCCTTACTGTGTAACAAATACATCACTATATCCATAACTGTACTTATGTGTATATTTGCATTTATAGAAAATCCATCCTCCACAGAGAAATGCATGGACATGTCACTTGGTAATTTGACTGTTCTTTCCAGTTGCTCAGTGTCAAGTTTCTGTTCACTAATTATTATGTGTTATTTTCTAATTTTGATGCTTTAATGTACTCTAAGGACCACTGACAGCACTGCCAAAAATATTGTGACTTTACAAACGACCGCTGCATCACCAGGCAAAACATCAGTCACATCTCCTCTGTCATCAGTACCAATTAAAGAAAAAACAGCTTGTGAACCTACCACTCTTCTGAATTTTTTGGAACCTACTAAGCCTTGGGAGAGGGACTGGCATCCATTACAAGAGAAACTGGTGAACAATTACCATTACATACAAACGCAAACACACACACATATTTATTGCTATTATTATTACAGCTTGATTATGTGCTGGACCGAAATCGCCCTGGCAGTGAAATAATTGTGAAGGAGGGGAAAGTGTGCCTTATTCGAGAAGAATTTTGGAGCCTTGGATTGTTGAGGGACATGGACTCCCATGTAAGCAGTCTGTTTTTTTATTATAACTTTTTTTTTATTAAAAACATTGACTTATCAAAGTATTTATTGCAGATTGGAAACGCCTGCATGAAGCTTATTTTTGAAATGGCTCGACAAATTGTATGTACTATAAAACATAATATTTATATAGATTGTTTTAACTTGATCCAAATTTAAAAAAAAAAAAAAATTCTAAACTGTGTGAAAATGTTCATGTCATTGTCAACAGTTTCTTTTTATTCATGTAGGGCAAGGACATATACATTGAGGACTTTTATGTTGTCCCTGTGTGGAAAGAAACTCCTAACAACATTGTTACTGGATTACCGGTGCGTGTATGTACTGTATTTACTGTGTGAGAAGTACAAACTAAATTAAACAACATAACTGTCCTGATTAATTTCAGGAAGATGCAGACTTGAAAGACCTGTTAGCCTTTCCAGCATGGACAAATGCCAATGGACCAGACCACTTTGTTGTCTGTGTAAGAAAATATTAAAATGTCTAGTGCATACATTAATTGGTATTGCAATGTGTGTGTTTCTAAAATAAAACACTGAAAAATCTTGGAAGAAGCAATAATGTTCAAATGAAATATTTTTACACCTTTAACATTGTAGATAATGATGCCGCTTCGAAGAGAGATGGTGTTCTTAGACTCTCTGTACGCAGAGCATGAATCAGGATTTGGAGATGAGGAATACAGGGCAATTTTTAGGTCTATCAATAAACTAAGACGTTTCAGCCTTTATGTGATATATGGCTACGTTCCTATAGCCATTTCTATTTATTTCCTAACCGTGTATTATAGTTCTGTCACTTTTGGCTACGTTCCTATAGCCGTTTCTTGAACTTCTGGCTATGTTCATCTAGCCTTTTTTATGCATGGTGTTCTAGAGTTGAGGTGAGCTGTAATTGTTAGTATTACTACTAATATGTTTTGTTTACAGGAAAATTGCTTACCAAGTGGATCATGGGACATGGACTGAAAAGACTGGATATGATTTTCCAGTGAGGAATCAACTTAAAAAAAAAATATATTTTATACTTTTACAACAATTAAATTTTTTGTACATTATTCTAAAATAAAAGTGATTTGCTTTGCCTATTTTAGGCTTTGCCACGTCAGACAAGAGGGGATGATTGTGGTGTTTTTGTACTCTTGGTAAGATATAAATTGAGTTAATTGATTTAAAGATTTTGTAAACATTGTAAATGACTGTGGCTTCTCTCTTTTCACTACACCCTCTCAATGGTGTGTGGCATTGGGTTTCAATTCCAGGAGGTTTTATTTTATTATTTATGTAACTTTATTTTGTTTGTGCTTTTCTTAATCATAGCTAAAATGTAACTATTTTAATGTATATTATCTTGCTTTCTTCTAAGCAACATATCTTTAAAAAAAAAAAAGGGGCATGGTTATTGCAAGCACACCCAACATCATGTATTAACAAAAACATGTTGGTTAACTGTCAGACTAAACAGTCTTTCTTTCAGATGGATATGCCTATCATCCGTCAGTGGTGGTGCCTTCTACTCATGGAACGATTTCAAATTGATGGGTATGTCAGTATTTATTTATTTTTTCTTGAAAATCTGTAAAATTAAAAATTTATATTGTGTCAGTACAACAACTTGTAACATGAACAACAAAACATACTTAAAATCTCTCTTACCGGTGACCAGTTAATATGGATTTTGTCTTGTCTTGTTATTAAAAGCTATGGGCACAGATTTACTTTCTGGACTAAGGAGGCAAGAAGTGTCTTGGATGGAAAGATTCTGCCCCTTTTTAGGGTGAAAAGAAAAACCACATCCAATCTTCCGGCACATGTCCAAGCAGTTCAAGATCGGGAAAGGAATGACTAAAGATTAGTGGACTTGATTATCACATCAAAATCAGCAGAGCAGCATTTGGTGGTATAGATGGTTCCACTTTAAATTACTCCTCTAGACTCTAAGTATGGTTGACTTAAATATAATCAAGTGACAATTTAACTATTATTTGCCAAATATAATTAATTACTTGTGTATTTACATATGAAATATAATTTCCTTCTATGGCCCAAAGGATATACTCGGTGGGAAAAGGTCAAATTGGTTTCCACTAAAACCCCGTTCTCAAGTGCCTGTCTACATTGAGAATGAGCAGTCCCAGTCAATCATTTGTGACTACATCAGAGGAATTCTTAATAAAACCAAAACACAGCTGACCTTCAATGATGAGGTGGAGTTCATTTGTGGATGTCTCCTCCCAGAGGTAATCACAAAACATGTTTGTACATGAGCATGCTTATGTTCTGCAGTGTGTGTTTTATTTTATTAATTGGTTTATCTGTATGTTTGTACAGGCCATAACTCATGGCATTTCCGAGTTACAAGGCTTGTCTTGGCAGGAGGCTGAAGATGTCTTCCTCCAGGGCCCCATTTATCACGCAAGGTATGTTTACATTTTTTTTTTTGTACAAAAGCTGTTAAGTTTTTATGTTAAACACAATTTCTGACAACAGCATTTATTTTTTTTAGTGAAGTTGAGGAATTTAACAGAAGAATTGCTCGAGAAATGAAAAATCTCCCCAACAAGAATGTAAAGCATTTTATTTTATTTTATATGTAATAAATACATTATTAATCCAAGTATTGTTTTTCACAATTTTTCTCTGCATTTTTTACAGCTCGATGACTTGTAGGACCTCATGAAAATTTATAAAAAAAAAAAGTTTGGTGTGAGAAAATTACTCCGAGTACTATCATTTATTCTGTGAATAATAAGATAATGTTCATTCCCTCAACTCAATACTAAAGAGTTTGATAAATCCTTAATGATTTAAAAACAAAAAACAACAACAAAAACAATAAATGACTGAAAATATTTAAGTAACTGAACAATATCTATTTACAAATACAGTTAATTAAAATACAACAGACTTAATGCATTAAATCATAATCTAGTATGTTTAATATTTTATATAATAATGTATTCAATCATAGTGCAATATTTTATAGTAGAAACCAAAAGTATAGTATAGGAAGTCTCATGCTCTACCGACTGAGGTAGCCGGGCTGATGAGATTAACTTTTAAGAGCTAAACACTGTTTACAGTAATACCTTCCCTACCCGTGACAATGTTCTGCTAAATCCTGATTTCGTCTTGTAACGCTGTTAACAGCCTAACGCGCTAACCGATTGCGCCACAGAGACTTAGTGAAAGGTCACCTACAGTGGTAGAAACGCGGAACTTTGTCTCAAAAGGTCTGCTATATGAACCCTAATGATAGTTTGCTGAGAGAAAGAGAGGTAACAGAAACGCCCAATGTGGGGCTCTAACCCACGACGCTGAGATTAGGAGTCTCATGCTCTATCGACTGAGCTAGCGGGGATGATGAGAAGCTCTTTTAGGAACCAGAAACTGTTTACAGTAATACCTTCCCTACCCGTGACAATCTTCTGCTAAATCCTGATTTCATCTTGTAACGCTGGACAGAATGTGGCCCAGGATCTATGTCCAGTGCACGTGTTAGCAGTTGCAAGGCAGCAAAATGCCTAATTCGTCCCTGGGTGGGCTTTAACCACCAACCTTTCAGTTAACAGCCAAACGCGCTAACTGATTGCGCCACAGAGACTTAGTGACAGGTCACCTACAGTGGTAGAAACGCGGAACTTTGTCTCAAAGTCTGCTACATGAACCCTAATGTAAGTTTGCTGGGAGAGAGAGAGAAAAATATAACAGGAACGCCCAATGTGGGGCTCGAACCCACGACCCTGACATTAAGAGTCTCATGCTCTACCGACTGAGGTAGCCGGGCTGATGAGATCAACTTTTAAGAGCTAAACACTGTTTACAGTAATACCTTCCCTACCCGTGACAATGTTCTGCTAAATCCTGATTTCGTCTTGTAACGCTGGACAGAATGTGGCCCAGGATCTATGTCCAGTGCACGTGTTAGCAGTTACAAGGCAGCAAAATGCTTGATCCGTCCCTGAGTAGGCTTGAACCACCAACCTTTCAGTTAACATCCTAACGCGCTAACCGAATGCGCCACAAAGACTTAGTGAAAGGTCACCTACAGTGGTAGAAACGCGTAACTTTGTCTCAAAGTCTGCTACACGAACCCTAATGTAAATTTGCCGGGAGAGAGAGAGAAAAGTAACAGGAACGCCCAACGTGGGGCTCGAATCCACGACCCTGAGATTAAGAGTCTCATGCTTTATCGACTGAGCTAGCGGGGCTGATGAAAAGCTCTTTTAGGAGCTAGAAACCGTTTACAGTAATACCTTCCCTACCCGTGACAATCTTCTGCTAAATCGTGATTTCATCTTGTAACGCTGGACAGAATGTGGCCCAGGATATATGCCCAGTGCACGGTTTAGCAGTTGCAAGGCAGCAAAATGCTTAATTCGTCCCTGGGTGGGCTTTAACCACCAACCTTTCAGTTAACAGCCAAACGCGCTAACCGATTGCACCACAGAGACTTAGTGAAAGGTCACCTACAGTGGTAGAAAGTCAGAACTTTGTCTCAAAAGGTCTGCTATATGAACCCTAATGTAAGTTTGCTGAGGGAGAGAGAGAAAAGTAACAGGAACGCCCAACGTGGGGCTCGAACCCACGACCCTGAGATTAAGAGTCTCATGCTCTACCGACTGAGCTAGCCAGGCTGATGAGAAGCTCTTTTAGGAACCAGAAACCGTTTACAGTAATACCTTCCTACCCGTGACAATCTTCTGCTAAATCCTGATTTCATCTTGTAACGCTGGACAGAATGTGGCCCAGGATCTATGTCCAGTGCACGTGTTAGCAGTTGCAAGGCAGCAAAAGGCCTAATTCGTCCCTGGGTGGGCTTGAACCACCAACCTTTCAGTTAACAGCCGAATGCGCTAACCGTTTACGCCACAGAGACTTAGTGAAAGGTCACCTACAGTGGTAGAAAGTCAGAACTTTGTCTCAAAAGGTCTGCTATATGAACCCTAATGTAAGTTTGCTGAGAGAGAGAGAGAAAAGTAACTGAAACGCCCAACGTGGGGTTTGAACCCACGACCCTGACATTAAGAGTCTCATGCTCTACCGACTGAGCTAGCCGGGCTGATGAGGAGTCACCACTAGAACTAGACACTGTTAACGGTAATACCTTCCCTACCCGTGACAATATACTGCTAAATCCTGATTTCATCTTGTAACGCTGGACAGAATGTGGCCCAGGATCTATGTCCAGTGCACGTGTTAGCAGTTGCAAGGCAGCAAAATGCCTAACTCGTCCCTGGGTGGGCTTTAACCACCAACCTTTCAGTTAACAGCCGAACGCGTTAACCGATTGCGCCACAGAGATTTAGTGAAAGGTCACCTACAGTGGTAGAAACGCGGTACTTTGTCTCAAAGTCTGCTACATGAACCCTAATGTAAGTTTGCCGGGAGAGAGAGAGAAAAGTAAGAGGAACGCCCAACGTGGGGCTCGAACCCACGACCCTGAGATTAAGAGTCTCATGCTCTACCGACTGAGCTAGCCGGGCTGATGAGAACATCTTTTAGGAACTAGAAATTGTTTACAGTAATACCTTCCCTACCCGTGACAATCTTCTGCTAAATCCTGATTTCATCTTGTAACGCTGGACAGAATGTGGCCCAGGATATATGCCCAGTGCACGGTTTAGCAGTTGCAAGGCAGCAAAATGCCTAATTCGCCCCTGGGTGGGCTTTAACCACCAACCTTTCAGTTAACAGCCAAACGCGCTAACTGATTGCGCCACAGAGACTTAGTGACAGGTCACCTACAGTGGTAGAAACGCGGAACTTTGTCTCAAAGTCTGCTACATGAACCCTAATGTAAGTTTGCTGGGAGAGAGAGAGAAAAATATAACAGGAACGCCCAATGTGGGGCTCGAACCCACGACCCTGACATTAAGAGTCTCATGCTCTACCGACTGAGGTAGCCGGGCTGATGAGATCAACTTTTAAGAGCTAAACACTGTTTACAGTAATACCTTCCCTACCCGTGACAATGTTCTGCTAAATCCTGATTTCGTCTTGTAACGCTGGACAGAATGTGGCCCAGGATCTATGTCCAGTGCACGTGTTAGCAGTTACAAGGCAGCAAAATGCTTGATCCGTCCCTGAGTAGGCTTGAACCACCAACCTTTCAGTTAACATCCTAACGCGCTAACCGAATGCGCCACAAAGACTTAGTGAAAGGTCACCTACAGTGGTAGAAACGCGTAACTTTGTCTCAAAGTCTGCTACACGAACCCTAATGTAAGTTTGCCGGGAGAGAGAGAGAAAAGTAACAAGAACGCCCAACGTGGGGCTCGAATCCACGACCCTGAGATTAAGAGTCTCATGCTTTATCGACTGAGCTAGCGGGGCTGATGAAAAGCTCTTTTAGGAGCTAGAAACCGTTTACAGTAATACCTTCCCTACCCGTGACAATCTTCTGCTAAATCGTGATTTCATCTTGTAACGCTGGACAGAATGTGGCCCAGGATATATGCCCAGTGCACGGTTTAGCAGTTGCAAGGCAGCAAAATGCTTAATTCGTCCCTGGGTGGGCTTTAACCACCAACCTTTCAGTTAACAGCCAAACGCGCTAACCGATTGCACCACAGAGACTTAGTGAAAGGTCACCTACAGTGGTAGAAAGTCAGAACTTTGTCTCAAAAGGTCTGCTATATGAACCCTAATGTAAGTTTGCTGAGGGATTGAGAGAAAAGTAACAGGAACGCCCAACGTGGGGCTCGAACCCACGACCCTGAGATTAAGAGTCTCATGCTCTACCGACTGAGCTAGCCAGGCTGATGAGAAGCTCTTTTAGGAACCAGAAACCGTTTACAGTAATACCTTCCTACCCGTGACAATCTTCTGCTAAATCCTGATTTCATCTTGTAACGCTGGACAGAATGTGGCCCAGGATCTATGTCCAGTGCACGTGTTAGCAGTTGCAAGGCAGCAAAAGGCCTAATTCGTCCCTGGGTGGGCTTGAACCACCAACCTTTCAGTTAACAGCCGAATGCGCTAACCGTTTACGCCACAGAGACTTAGTGAAAGGTCACCTACAGTGGTAGAAAGTCAGAACTTTGTCTCAAAAGGTCTGCTATATGAACCCTAATGTAAGTTTGCTGAGAGAGAGAGAGAAAAGTAACAGAAACGCCCAACGTGGGGTTTGAACCCACGACCCTGACATTAAGAGTCTCATGCTCTACCGACTGAGCTAGCCGGGCTGATGAGGAGTCACCACTAGAACTAGACACTGTTAACGGTAATACCTTCCCTACCCGTGACAATATACTGCTAAATCCTGATTTCATCTTGTAACGCTGGACAGAATGTGGCCCAGGATCTATGTCCAGTGCACATGTTAGCAGTTGCAAGGCAGCAAAATGCCTAACTCGTCCCTGGGTGGGCTTGAACCACCAACCTTTCAGTTAACAGCCGAACGCGTTAACCGATTGCGCCACAGAGATTTAGTGAAAGGTCACCTACAGTGGTAGAAACGCGGTACTTTGTCTCAAAGTCTGCTACATGAACCCTAATGTAAGTTTGCCGGGAGAGAGAGAGAAAAGTAAGAGGAACGCCCAACGTGGGGCTCGAACCCACGACCCTGAGATTAAGAGTCTCATGCTCTACCGACTGAGCTAGCCGGGCTGATGAGAACATCTTTTAGGAACTAGAAATTGTTTACAGTAATACCTTCCCTACCCGTGACAATCTTCTGCTAAATCCTGATTTCATCTTGTAACGCTGGACAGAATGTGGCCCAGGATATATGCCCAGTGCACGGTTTAGCAGTTGCAAGGCAGCAAAATGCCTAATTCGCCCCTGGGTGGGCTTTAACCACCAACCTTTCAGTTAACAGCCAAAAGCGCTAACCGATTGCACCACAGAGACTTAGTGAAAGGTCACCTACAGTGGTAGAAAGTCAGAACTTTGTCTCAAAAGGTCTGCTACATGAACCCTAATGTAAGTTTGCTGGGAGAGAGAGAGAAAAATAACAGGAACGCCCAACGTGGGGCTCGAACCCACGACCCTGACATTAAGAGTCTCATGCTTTACCGACTGAGGTAGCCGGGCTGATGAGATGAACTTTTAAGAGCTAAACACTGTTTACAGTAATACCTTCCCTACCCGTGACAATGTTCTGCTAAATCCTGATTTCGTCTTGTAACGCTGGACAGAATGTGGCCCAGGATCTATGTCCAGTGCACATGTTAGCAGTTGCAAGGCAGCAAAATGCCTAATTCGTCCCTGGGTGGGCTTGAACCACCAACCTTTCAGTTAACAGCCGAACGCGCTAACCGATTGCGCCACAGAGACTTAGTGAAAAGTCACCTACAGTGGTAGAAACGCGGAACTTTGTCTCAAAGTCTGCTACATGAACCCTAATGTAAGTTTGCTGGGAGAGAGTGAGAAAAATAACAGGAACGCCCAACGTGGGGCTCGAACCCACGACCCTGACATTAAGAGTCTCATGCTTTACCGACTGAGGTAGCCGGGCTGATGAGATGAACTTTTAAGAGCTAAACACTGTTTACAGTAATACCTTCCCTACCCGTGACAATGTTCTGCTAAATCCTGATTTCGTCTTGTAACGCTGGACAGAATGTGGCCCAGGATCTATGTCCAGTGCACGTGTTAGCAGTTACAAGGCAGCAAAATGCTTGATCCGTCCCTGGGTAGGCTTGAACCACCAACCTTTCAGTTAACATCCTAACGCGCTAACCGAATGCGCCACAGAGACTTAGTGAAAGGTCACCTACAGTGGTAGAAACGCGTAACTTTGTCTCAAAGTCTGCTACACGAACCCTAATGTAAGTTTGCCGGGAGAGAGAGAGAAAAGTAACAGGAACGCCCAACGTGGGGCTCGAATCCACGACCCTGAGATTAAGAGTCTCATGCTTTATCGACTGAGCTAGCGGGGCTGATGAAAAGCTCTTTTAGGAGCTAGAAACCGTTTACAGTAATACCTTCCCTACCCGTGACAATGTTCTGCTAAATCGTGATTTCATCTTGTAACGCTGGACAGAATGTGGCCCAGGATATATGCCCAGTGCACGGTTTAGCAGTTGCAAGGCAGCAAAATGCTTAATTCGTCCCTGGGTGGGCTTTAACCACCAACCTTTCAGTTAACAGCCAAACGCGCTAACCGATTGCACCACAGAGACTTAGTGAAAGGTCACCTACAGTGGTAGAAAGTCAGAACTTTGTCTCAAAAGGTCTGCTATATGAACCCTAATGTAAGTTTGCTGAGGGAGAGAGAGAAAAGTAACAGGAACGCCCAACGTGGGGCTCGAACCCACGACCCTGAGATTAAGAGTCTCATGCTCTACCGACTGAGCTAGCCAGGCTGATGAGAAGCTCTTTTAGGAACCAGAAACCGTTTACAGTAATACCTTCCTACCCGTGACAATCTTCTGCTAAATCCTGATTTCATCTTATAACGCTGGACAGAATGTGGCCCAGGATCTATGTCCAGTGCACGTGTTAGCAGTTGCAAGGCAGCAAAAGGCCTAATTCGTCCCTGGGTGGGCTTGAACCACCAACCTTTCAGTTAACAGCCGATTACGCCACAGAGACTTAGTGAAAGGTCACCTACAGTGGTAGAAAGTCAGAACTTTGTCTCAAAAGGTCTGCTATATGAACCCTAATGTAAGTTTGCTGAGAGAGAGAGAGAAAAGTAACAGAAACGCCCAACGTGGGGTTTGAACCCACGACCCTGACATTAAGAGTCTCATGCACTACCGACTGAGCTAGTAGGGCTGATGAGGAGTCACCACTAGAACTAGACACTGTTAACGGTAATACCTTCCCTACCCGTGACAATGTTCTGCTAAATCCTGATTTCATCTTGTAACGCTGGACAGAATGTGGCCCAGGATCTATGTCCAGTGCACGTGTTAGCAGTTACAAGGCAGCAAAATGCTTGATCCGTCCCTTGGTGGGCTTGAACCACCAACCCTTCAGTTAACATCCTAACGCGCTAACCGATTGCGCCACAGAGACTTAGTGAAAGGTCACCTACAGTGGTAGAAACGCGGAACTTTGTCTCAAAGTCTGCTACATGAACCCTAATGTAAGTTTGCTGGGAGAGAGAGAGAAAAATAACAGGAACGCCCAACGTGGGGCTCGAACCCACGACCCTGACATTAAGAGTCTCATGCTCTACCGACTGAGGTAGCCGGGCTGATGAGAAGCTCTTTTAGGAACTAGAAACCGTTTACAGTAATACCTTCCTACCTGTGACAATCTTCTGCTAAATCCTGATTTCATCTTGTAACGCTGGACAGAATGTGGCCCAGGATATATGCCCAGTGCACGGTTTAGCAGTTGCAAGGCAGCAAAATGCCTAATTCGCCCCTGGGTAGGCTTTAACCACCAACCTTTCAGTTAACAGCCAAAAGCGCTAACCGATTGCACCACAGAGAGTTAGTGAAAGGTCACCTACAGTGGTAGAAAGTCAGAACTTTGTCTCAAAAGGTCTGCTATATGAACCCTAATGTAAGTTTGCTGAGAGAGAGAGAGAAAAATAACAGGAACGCCCAACGTGGGGCTCGAACCCACGACCCTGACATTAAGAGTCTCATGCTTTACCGACTGAGGTAGCCGGGCTGATGAGATGAACTTTTAAGAGCTAAACACTGTTTACAGTAATACCTTCCCTACCCGTGACAATGTTCTGCTAAATCCTGATTTCGTCTTGTAACGCTGGACAGAATGTGGCCCAGGATCTATGTCCAGTGCACGTGTTAGCAGTTACAAGGCAGCAAAATGCTTGATCCGTCCCTTGGTGGGCTTGAACCACCAACCTTTCAGTAAACATCCTAACGCGCTAACCGATTGCGCCACAGAGACTTAGTGAAAGGTCACCTACAGTGGTAGAAACGCGGAACTTTGTCTCAAAGTCTGCTACATAAACCCTAATGTAAGTTTGCTGGGAGAGAGAGAGAAAAATAACAGGAACGCCCAACGTGGGGCTCGAACCCACGACCCTGACATTAAGAGTCTCATTCTCTACCGACTGAGGTAGCCGGGCTGATGAGATCAACTTTTAGGAACCAGAAACCGTTTACAGTAATACCTTCCTACCCGTGACAATCTTCTGCTAAATCCTGATTTCATCTTGTAACGCTGGACAGAATGTGGCCCAGGATCTATGTCCAGTGCACGTGTTAGCAGTTGCAAGGCAGCAAAAGGCCTAATTCGTCCCTGGGTGGGCTTGAACCACCAACCTTTCAGTTAACAGCCGAATGCGCTAACCGATTACGCCACAGAGACTTAGTGAAATGCCACCTACAGTGGTAGAAAGTCAGAACTTTGTCTCAAAAGGTCTGCTATATGAACCCTAATGTAAGTTTGCTGAGAGAGAGAGAAAAGTAAGAGGAACGCCCAACGTGGGGCTCGAACCCACGACCCTGAGGTTAAGAGTCTCATGCTCTACCGACTGAGCTAGCCGGGCTGATGAGAAGCCCTTTTAGGAACCAGAAACCCTTTACAATAATACCTTCCTACCCGTGACAATCTTCTGCTAAATCCTGATTTCATCTTGTAACGCTGGACAGAATGTGGCCCAGGATCTATGTCCAGTGCACGTGTTAGCAGTTACAAGGCAGCAAAATGCTTGATCCGTCCCTGGGTAGGCTTGAACCACCAACCTTTCAGTTAACATCCTAACGCGCTAACCGAATGCGCCACAGAGACTTAGTGAAAGGTCACCTACAGTGGTAGAAACGCGTAACTTTGTCTCAAAGTCTGCTACACGAACCCTAATGTAAGTTTGCCGGGAGAGAGAGAGAAAAATAACAGGAACGCCCAACGTGGGGCTCGAACCCACGACCCTGACATTAAGAGTCTCATGCTCTACCGACTGAGGTAGCCGGGCTGATGAGAAGCTCTTTTAGGAACTAGAAACCGTTTACAGTAATACCTTCCTACCTGTGACAATCTTCTGCTAAATCCTGATTTCATCTTGTAACGCTGGACAGAATGTGGCCCAGGATATATGCCCAGTGCACGGTTTAGCAGTTGCAAGGCAGCAAAATGCCTAATTCGCCCCTGGGTAGGCTTTAACCACCAACCTTTTAGTTAACAGCCAAAAGCGCTAACCGATTGCACCACAGAGAGTTAGTGAAAGGTCACCTACAGTGGTAGAAAGTCAGAACTTTGTCTCAAAAGGTCTGCTATATGAACCCTAATGTAAGTTTGCTGAGAGAGAGAGAGAAAAGTAACAGGAACGCCCAACGTGGGGCTCGAACCCAAGACCCTGAGATTAAGAGTCTCATGCTCTACCGACTGAGCTAGCCGGGCTGATGAGAACATCTTTTAGGAACTAGAAATTGTTTACAGTAATACCTTCCCTACCCGTGACAATCTTCTGCTAAATCCTGATTTCATCTTGTAACGCTGGACAGAATGTGGCCCAGGATCTATGTCCAGTGCACATGTTAGCAGTTGCAAGGCAGCAAAATGCCTAATTCGTCCCTGGGTGGGCTTGAACCACCAACCTTTCAGTTAACAGCCGAACGTGCTAACCGATTGCGCCACAGAGAGTTAGTGAAAGGTCACCTACAGTGGTAGAAAGTCAGAACTTTGTCTCAAAAGGTCTGCTATATGAACCCTATTGTAAGTTTGCTGAGAGAGAGAGAGAAAAATAACAGGAACGCCCAACGTGGGGCTCGAACCCACGACCCTGACATTAAGAGTCTCATGCTTTACCGACTGAGGTAGCCGGGCTGATGAGATGAACTTTTAAGAGCTAAACACTGTTTACAGTAATACCTTCCCTACCCGTGACAATGTTCTGCTAAATCCTGATTTCGTCTTGTAACGCTGGACAGAATGTGGCCCAGGATCTATGTCCAGTGCACGTGTTAGCAGTTACAAGGCAGCAAAATGCTTGATCCGTCCCTTGGTGGGCTTGAACCACCAACCTTTCAGTAAACATCCTAACGCGCTAACCGATTGCGCCACAGAGACTTAGTGAAAGGTCACCTACAGTGGTAGAAACGCGGAACTTTGTCTCAAAGTCTGCTACATGAACCCTAATGTAAGTTTGCTGGGAGAGAGAGAGAAAAATAACAGGAACGCTCAACGTGGGGCTCGAACCCACGACCCTGACATTAAGAGTCTCATGCTCTACCGACTGAGGTAGCCGGGCTGATGAGATCAACTTTTAAGAGCTAAACACTGTTTACAGTAATACCTTCCCTACCCGTGACAATGTTCTGCTAAATCCTGATTTCGTCTTGTAACGCTGGACAGAATGTGGCCCAGGATCTATGTCCAGTGCACGTGTTAGCAGTTACAAGGCAGCAAAATGCTTGATCCGTCCCTGGGTAGGCTTGAACCACCAACCTTTCAGTTAACATCCTAACGCGCTAACCGAATGCGCCACAGAGACTTAGTGAAAGGTCACCTACAGTGGTAGAAACGCGTAACTTTGTCTCAAAGTCTGCTACACGAACCCTAATGTAAGTTTGCTGAGAGAGAGAGAGAAAAGTAACAGGAACGCCCAACGTGGGGCTCGAACCCACGACCCTGAGATCAAGAGTCTCATGCTCTACCGACTGAGCTAGCCAGGCTGATGAGAAGCTCTTTTAGGAACCAGAAACCGTTTACAGTAATACCTTCCTACCCGTGACAATCTTCTGCTAAATCCTGATTTCATCTTGTAACGCTGGACAGAATGTGGCCCAGGATCTATGTCCAGTGCACGTGTTAGCAGTTGCAAGGCAGCAAAAGGCCTAATTCGTCCCTGGGTGGGCTTGAACCACCAACCTTTCAGTTAACAGCCGAATGCGCTAACCGATTACGCCACAGAGACTTAGTGAAAGGTCACCTACAGTGGTAGAAAGTCAGAACTTTGTCTCAAAAGGTCTGCTATATGAACCCTAATGTAAGTTTGCTGAGAGAGAGAGAGAAAAGTAACAGAAACGCCCAACGTGGGGTTTGAACCCACGACCCTGACATTAAGAGTCTCATGCTCTACCGACTGAGCTAGCCGGGCTGATGAGGAGTCACCACTAGAACTAGACACTGTTAACGGTAATACCTTCCCTACCCGTGACAATATTCTGCTAAATCCTGATTTCATCTTGTAACGCTGGACAGAATGTGGCCCAGGATCTATGTCCAGTGCACGTGTTAGCAGTTGCAAGGCAGCAAAATGCCTAACTCGTCCCTGGGTGGGCTAGAACCACCAACCTTTCAGTTAACAGCCGAACGCGCTAACCGATTGCGCCACAGAGACTTAGTGAAAGGTCACCTACAGTGGTAGAAACGCGGAACTTTGTCTCAAAGTCTGCTACATGAACCCTAATGTAAGTTTGCCGGGAGAGAGAGAGAAAAGTAAGAGGAACGCCCAACGTGGGGCTCGAACCCACGACCCTGAGATTAAGAGTCTCATGCTCTACCGACTGAGCTAGCCGGGCTGATGAAAAGCCCTTTCAGGAACCAGAAACCCTTTACAATAATACCTTCCTACCCGTGACAATCTTCTGCTAAATCCTGATTTCATCTTGTAACGCTGGACAGAATGTGGCCCAGGATATATGCCCAGTGCACGGTTTAGCAGTTGCAAGGCAGCAAAATACCTAATTCGCCCCTGGGTGGGCTTTAACCACCAACCTTTCAGTTAACAGCCAAAAGCGCTAACCGATTGCACCACAGAGACTTAGTGAATGGTCACCTACAGTGGTAGAAAGTCAAAACTTTGTCTCAAAAGGTCTGCTATATGAACCCTAATGTAAGTTTGCTGAGAGAGAGAGAGAAAAGTAACAGGAATGCCCAACGTGGGGCTCAAACCCACGACCCTGAGATTAAGAGTCTCATGCTCTACCGACTGAGCTAGCCGGGCTGATGAGAAGCTCTTTTAGGAACTAGAAACCGTTTACAGTAATACCTTCCCTACCCGTCACAATCTTCTGCTAAATCCTGATTTCATCTTGTAACGCTGGACAGAATGTGGCCCAGGATCTATGTCCAGTGCACATGTTAGCAGTTGCAAGGCAGCAAAATGCCTAATTCGTCCCTGGGTGGGCTTGAACCACCAACCTTTCAGTTAACAGCCGAACGCGCTAACCGATTGCGCCACAGAGACTTAGTGAAAGGTCACCTACAGTGGTAGAAACGCGGAACTTTGTCTCAAAGTCTGCTACATGAACCCTAATGTAAGTTTGCTGGGAGAGAGTGAGAAAAATAACAGGAACGCCCAACGTGGGGCTCGAACCCACGACCCTGACATTAAGAGTCTCATGCTTTACCGACTGAGGTAGCCGGGCTGATGAGATGAACTTTTAAGAGCTAAACACTGTTTACAGTAATACCTTCCCTACCCGTGACAATGTTCTGCTAAATCCTGATTTCGTCTTGTAACGCTGGACAGAATGTGGCCCAGGATCTATGTCCAGTGCACGTGTTAGCAGTTACAAGGCAGCAAAATGCTTGATCCGTCCCTTGGTGGGCTTGAACCACCAACCTTTCAGTTAACATCCTAACGCGCTAACCGATTGCACCACAGAGACTTAGTGAAAGGTCACCTACAGTGGTAGAAACGCGGAACTTTGTCTCAAAAGGTCTGCTATATGAACCCTAATGATAGTTTGCTGAGAGAAAGAGAGGTAACAGAAACGCTTAATGTGGGGCTCTAACCCACGACGCTGAGATTAAGAGTCTCATGCTTTATCGACTGAGCTAGCGGGGCTGATGAAAAGCTCTTTTAGGAGCTAGAAACCGTTTACAGTAATACCTTCCCTACCCGTGACAATGTTCTGCTAAATCCTGATTTCATCTTGTAACGCTGGACAGAATGTGGACCAGGATCTATGTCCAGTGCACGTGTTAGCAGTTGCAAGGCAGCAAAATGCCTAATTCGTCCCTGGGTGGGCTTGAACCACCAACCTTTCAGTTAACAGCCGAACGCGCTAAACGATTGCACCACAGAGACTTAGTGAAAGGTCAACTACAGTGGTAGAAACGCGGAACTTTGTCTCAAAGTCTGCTACATGAACCTAATGTAAGTTTGCTGGGAGAGAGAGAGAAAAGTAACAGGAACGCCCAACGTGGGGCTCTAACCCACAACCCTGACATTATGAGTCTCATGCTCTACCGACTGAGCTAGCCAGGCTGATGAGATGGACGTTTAAGAGCTAAACACTGTTTACAGTATCACCTTCCCTACCCGTGACAATGTTCTGCTAAATCCTGATTTCATCTTGTAAAGCTGGACAGAATGTGGCCCAGGATCTATGTCCAGTGCACGTGCTAGCAGTTACAAGGCAGCAAAATGCTTAATCCGTCCCTGGGTGGGCTTAAACCACCAACCTTTCAGTTAACAGCCAAAAGCGCTAACCGATTGCACCACAGAGACTTAGTGAAAGGTCACCTACAGTGGTAGAAAGTCAGAACTTTGTCTCAAAAGGTCTGCTATATGAACCCTAATGTAAGTTTGCTGAGAGAGAGAGAGAAAAGTAACAGGAACGCCCAACGTGGGGCTCGAACCCACGACCCTGAGATTAAGAGTCTCATGCTCTACCGACTGAGCTAGCCGGGCTGATGAGAAGCTCCTTTAGGAACCAGAAACCCTTTACAGTAATACCTTCCCTACCCGTGACAATCTTCTGCTAAATCCTGATTTCATCTTGTAACGCTGGACAGAATGTGGCCCAGGATCTATGTCCAGTGCACATGTTAGCAGTTACAAGGCAGCAAAATGCCTTATTCGTCCCTGGGTAGGCTTATACCACCAAACTTTCAGTTAACAGCCGAACGCGCTAACCGATTGCGCCACAGAGACTTAGTGAAAGGTCACCTACAGTGGTAGAAACGCGGAACTTTGTCTCAAAGTCTGCTACATGAACCCTAATGTAGGTTTGCTGGGAGAGAGAGAGAAATGTAACAGGAATGCCCAACGTGGGGCTCGAACCCACGACCCTGACATTAAGAGTCTCATGCTCTACCGACTGAGCTAGCCGGGCTGATGAGATGCAATTTTAAGAGCTAAACACTCTTTACAGTAATACCTTCCCTACCCGTGACAACGTTCTGCTAAATCCTGATTTCGTCTTGTAACGCTGGACAGAATGTGGCCCAGGATCTATGTCCAGTGCACGTGTTAGCAGTTACAAGGCAGCAAAATGCTTGATCTGTCCCTGGGTGGGCTTGAACCACCAACCTTTCAGTTAACAGCCTAACGCGCTAACCGATTGCGCCACAGAGACTTAGGAAAAGTCACCTACAGTGGTAGAAACGCGGAACTTTGTCTCAAAAGGTCTGCTATATGAACCCTAATGATAGTTTGCTAAGAGAATGAGAGGTAACAGAAACACCCAATGTGGGGCTCTAACCCACGACGCTGAGATTAAGAGTCTCATGCTCTATCGACTGAGCTAGCCGGGCTGATGAGAAGCCCTTTTAGGAACCAGAAACCCTTTACAATAATACCTTCCTACCCGTGACAATCTTCTGCTAAATCCTGATTTCATCTTGTAACGCTGGACAGAATGTGGCCCAGGATATATGCCCAGTGCACGGTTTAGCAGTTGCAAGGCAGCAAAATGCCTAATTCGCCCCTGGGTGGGCTTTAACCACCAACCTTTCAGTTAACAGCCAAAAGCGCTAACCGATTGCACCACAGAGACTTAGTGAAAGGTCACCTACAGTGGTAGAAAGTCAGAACTTTGTCTCAAAAGGTCTGCTATATGAACCCTAATGTAAGTTTGCTGAGAGAGAAAGAGAAAAGTAACAGGAACGCCCAACGTGGGGCTCGAACCCACGACCCTGAGATTAAGAGTCTCATGCTCTACCGACTGAGCTAGCCGGGCTGATGAGAAGCTCTTTTAGGAACCAGAAACCCTTTACAGTAATACCTTCCCTACCCGTGACAATCTTCTGCTAAATCCTGATTTCATCTTGTAACGCTGGACAGAATGTGGCCCAGGATCTATGTCCAGTGCACATGTTAGCAGTTACAAGGCAGCAAAATGCCTAATTCGTCCCTGGGTAGGCTTATACCACCAAACTTTCAGTTAACAGCCGAACGCGCTAACCGATTGCACCACAGAGACTTAGTGAAAGGTCACCTACAGTGGTAGAAACGCGGAACTTTGTCTCAAAGTCTGCTACATGAACCCTAATGTAGGTTTGCTGGGAGAGAGAGAGAAATGTAACAGGAATGCCCAACGTGGGGCTCGAACCCACGACCCTGACATTAAGAGTCTCATGCTCTACCGACTGAGCTAGCCGGGCTGATGAGATGCAATTTTAAGAGCTAAACACTCTTTACAGTAATACCTTCCCTACCCGTGACAACGTTCTGCTAAATCCTGATTTCGTCTTGTAACGCTGGACAGAATGTGGCCCAGGATCTATGTCCAGTGCACGTGTTAGCAGTTACAAGGCAGCAAAATGCTTGATCTGTCCCTGGGTGGGCTTGAACCACCAACCTTTCAGTTAACAGCCTAACACGCTAACCGATTGCGCCACAGAGACTTAGGAAAAGTCACCTACAGTGGTAGAAACGCGGAACTTTGTCTCAAAAGGTCTGCTATATGAACCCTAATGATAGTTTGCTAAGAGAATGAGAGGTAACAGAAACACCCAATGTGGGGCTCTAACCCACGACGCTGAGATTAAGAGTCTCATGCTCTATCGACTGAGCTAGTGGGGATGATGAGAAGCTCTTTTAGGAACCAGAAACCGTTTACAGTAATACCTTCCTACCCGTGACAATCTTCTGCTAAATCCTGATTTCATCTTGTAACGCTGGACAAAATGTGGACCAGGATCTATGTCCAGTGCACGTGTTAGCAGTTGCAAGGCAGCAAAATGCCTAATTCGTCCCTGGGTGGGCTTGAACCACCAACCTTTCAGTTAACAGCCGAACGCGCTAAACGATTGCACCACAGAGACTTAGTGAAAGGTCAACTACAGTGGTAGAAACGCGGAACTTTGTCTCAAAGTCTGCTACATGAACCTAATGTAAGTTTGCTGGGAGAGAGAGAGAAAAGTAACAGGAACGCCCAACGTGGGGCTCTAACCCACGACCCTGACATTATGAGTCTCATGCTCTACCGACTGAGCTAGCCAGGCTGATGAGATGGACGTTTAAGAGCTAAACACTGTTTACAGTATCACCTTCCCTACCCGTGACAATCTTCTGCTAAATCCTGATTTCATCTTGTAAAGCTGGACAGAATGTGGCCCAGGATCTATGTCCAGTGCACGTGCTAGCAGTTACAAGGCAGCAAAATGCTTAATCCGTCCCTGGGTGGGCTTAAACCACCAACCTTTCAGTTAACAGCCGAGCGCGCTAACTGATTGCGCCACAGAGACTTAGTGAAAGGTCACCTACAGTGGTAGAAACCCGGAACGTTGTCTCAAAAGGTCTGCTATATGAACCCTAATGATAGTTTGCTGAGAGTAAGAGAGGTAACAGAAACGCCCAATGTGGGGCTCTAACCCACGACGTTGAGATTAGGAGTCTCATGCTCTATCGACTGAGCTAGCGGGGATGATGAGAAGCTCTTTTAGGAACCAGAAATCGTTTACAGTAATACCTTCCCTACCCGTGAAAATCTTCTGCTAAATCCTGATTTCATCTTGTAATGCTGGACAGAATGTGGCCCAGGATCTATGTCCAGTGCACGTGTTAGCAGTTACAAGGCAGCAAAATGCTTGATCCGTCCCTGGGTGGGCTTGAACCACCAACCTTTCAGTTAACAGCCGAATGCACTAACCGATTGCGCCACAGAGACTTAGTGAAAGGTCACCTACAGTGGTAGAAACGCGGAACTTTGTCTCAAAAGGTCTGCTATACGAACGCTAATGTAAGTTTGCTGAGATAGAGAGAGAAAATAACAGAAACGCCCAACGTGGGGCTCGAACCCACGACCCTGACATTAAGAGTCTCATGCTCTACCGACTGAACTAGCCAGGCGGATGAGGAGTCCCCACTGGAACTAGACACTGTTAACAGTAATACCTTCCTTACCCATGACAATGTTCTACTAAATCCTGATTTCATCTTGTAACGCTGGACAAAATGTGGCCCAGGATCTATGCCCAGTGCACATGTTAGCAGTTGCAAGGCAGCAAAGTGTGTAATTCGTCAGTGGGTGGGCTCGAATCACCAACCTTTGGGTCATTATATCTTGTTTAATACCCATTTTATTCATTTATACTATTCATTTTATTTCTTTACTCATTTATATTAATATGCGAATATGTCTCAATAAATAATTAAAATTTTGTTAATTAGTTGAGTGCTATAGGTCTTACAAAAGCCTTTTATCTAAAAATAGCGTAAAAACTCTTAACTGTACATAAGCTCATTGATCTCTCCATTTTTCTTCTTAAAATAGGTCTCTAGTAATTCATCTTCATCGCTCAACTATTTTTTTTTTTTTTTTCAATTATTTCAATGCAGTCTTTTGGTATTGCTTTTTTCAACTCATGACATTGTCTTTGTAATTTTGCTTTAACAACTCTTTTATAACCATCCTCCACAATTACTTTTAATGGTACAAATCCTTTTATTACTTCATATAATACATCTTTAACTTGTCTTAATCCTCCGTCCCACCATTCCTTAAAATATAAAACATTTCCTTCACTTAAAATTGTTGAATTCAGTAAAAGTGGTTGTTCTAGAATCTGCGCCCTTGCTTTTGGTATAATCAACACATTTTCTAAAAATCCCCCTCATGATTCTAAGACCTCAACATAAAATTTTGGCAGACCTGCTATCATCAGTTTCTTCATCTTCATCAATAAAACATTACATCCCATATTAAAATGTCCACATTTCTTCAAATAATAATCCAACACACTTTTCCAAATCACACCCATTTTCCCTTCCAAAAATCTTTGAATAATCTTAATTGTTAATGTTTTCATTTTTAAAAAACTATCCAAAAGTCCCAGACCTCCTTCTTTTACCTCCCCAATCAAAGTATAATAAGCTATCTTGGCTCTTCCATTTCCCCACAAAAACTTTAAAACTACATCATTTATTTTTTCATAGTATACTTCAGGCAACGCAGTTACACTTAACACATACCAGACCTTTGACAACATTAAAGCATTTAAGATGAATACTTTCCTTTTAACGTCAAATTTCTAGTTTTCCAAAATCTCAGTCTTTTCTCAATTCCATTTAAAACTCTCTTCCAATTTAAAATATCTGCTTCATTAGAATCCATCCCTACCCAAATTCCCAACATTTTTGTATGTTCCTTTTCTTCTTTAAAGGGTATATGTTGTGTTATTTCTTTTACTCTTCCCACCCTCATGCATAAACTTTTTCCAACATTAACCTTAGCTCCTGATGCTTTACAATATCGCTCTAAAATCCCCAACGATGTAGTATCATCAGCGTATTGATACACAGCTTCTCTGTTGTCATTGTTTTCTGTTTGTATCCCTTTAATGCTTCTATCTGATTTTATTGCCAGTCCCAGTGGCTCAGCTACCAGTGTGTATAATAAAGCAGACAATGGACATCCTTGCCTTATTGATCTAGTTGGTTGAAGACATTCTGTTAAAAAAAATACATTTAATACAAGTTAAAATATCTGTATAAAAAAATTTGAATCCATTTTCTAACATTTTCCCCAAAACCAAACTCCTTAAGAACTGCAAATAAAAAATCATGCTCTACCCTGTCAAAAGCCTTCTCCAGATCTAAACCTATTAAAACACCCCCTTTCTCTTTTTCTTGCATATAGTAGACAATTTAGCTTACCCAATTCACCTGTACCGCATGTTTTTTCGATTGTGGGGAAAACCAGAGCACCCAGAGGAAACCCACGCGAACACTGGGAGAACATGCAAACTCCAAACAGAAATGCCAACTGACCAGCGCACAGTACTGTGTGTGTGTGTGTATGTATACATATATTGCATAAACTTTTCTAATATATTTGTTTTTGTTTTATTATTAATTTAATTTGTATTTATTTACTTTTTTACAGAAAATACAAGAGTCATTACTATACGCAATTTTTTTCCTATATTTGTGTCTGCCTATTATTGTAATTGTATTACTTTTTCCTTGTTTATGCATGTAATGCCTACTTGGTTTGCATATTTTTTGAACATTTAAAAAAAAAAAAAATTAATAAAAACATAAAAATTAGATGTAGTATATAATCCCAAATCTTATTTTAAAAAAGTTGGTGGTATGGAGTTTCTTTTAAAGTGTGACTTTAAGATTTATAAACTCATATTAGGCTAAAAAAGTCTCCTCTTTCTCTTTTCTTCTGGAGAAAGTATTATTTGTTTTTTTTCAGCTCGAATAAAAGCTGTTTTTTATTCTAAACTTTATACTTAAACCATTTTAAAGACAAAACCATTAGCCCCTTTAAGCTATTTTTTCCCCAATAGTCTACAGAACAAACCATCCTTATACAATAAATTGTTTAATTTAATGTCATCATGGCAAACATAACATAAATCAGTTATTAGAGATTAGTTATTAAAACTATTATGTTTTAAAATGTGCTGAATAAATCTTATCTCCATTAAACAGAAAAATAAACTTTTTTTTTACTTGTTCAAACTACTTAACTAAAATGTGCTGAAATAACACAACTCTTGAGATTTCATTGGGACAACTTAATGTTCAGTCCAAATACATTTATTAAAAGTGTTAAGTTAACCTAATTTGTGTTGTGACAACATGAAAGAATTGTATGGAACTCTGCACAAATATGGTGATCGGTTCATAATAAGTTTAAGCACATTTCAGATTTTGCTGTATTTGGCTTAACCATTCTTGGGTGGCTCGCCAATGTATAGATGACTCTAATACATCAAATAAGTAAGCTGACCAAAGTTCTTAAAGGGAGAAGACTTTATTGAAGACAATTAATTGTGCAGTTCATCAGCAGTGATGTTAACTTGTCCGTCTTCAAGTAACTTAAACCAAAGTACAGTCTGTGAGACACTAATTTATAACAAAGAATGAAACCCCCCTGGAGATTACCCAACTGCTTTGGTTGGGTCACATCTCTTGAGTCATTTGGTCCACACCTTATCAGAAGCAGATACTTGTTGCATATGAAACAAGCCAATACAATCTATTAACATATAGAGTTATTTTGCCTTCTTGAAGCCCGATATTAACTCTCACAACCTGGTACTGGGCTGTGACCCCTGATCTACACGACAAAACAGCTGGCAAAATCTTCACCCCTTTTCAGTTGAGTTTCAATTTTCAGGTGTTCAAAGGGTTTCATTATCAGTAACTTGATATGCATTCAAGAGTTCACACTTGTTTGGCATGCTATACCGGGAGAGACCTCGAGCCCTGGGCTACCTCCCGTAAGCAGGACAAGAGGGGAGTGTGAGCTCAGGTAGATCTCGATGAACTCCCCAGACTTCTTTCTATTCTAATGACAGATATAGGGTCGGCTAAAGGGAGATATAAGGCTTACTAAGAGCTCGACTATGGTGCCAATTTAATGTTCAGTTTACTTAGGTTGTGTGTTTTTGGACTGTGGGAGAAAACCAGGGGACCCAGGGGAAACCCACACGAGCACAGGGAGAATGAACAAACTCTGCACAAAAATGTCAACTGGTTAGTAGTGACTTTAACCTGCGACATTCTTACTGTGAGGCAACAGTGCTAACCACTGGCTAATCATTGGCTGCCGTGTTGCCCAATCTAGAAAGGAGGGGGAGTAAGGGTGGGAGAGGGATTCTTCAAGACAAAGATAACTGAGTAAAGCTACGGTCACACTGGGCTTTTCCTCCCATAGACTTGCATTCATACGCACGTGAATCAGACCAAAAACACAGGGTCATGCGTCAAGTTTCGCAGGTTGCTGAAGTGCAAAGTTCATGCTTGGTGAACTCTGACCTGCGAAATCACATCACTTGACTGCGTGAGACCAATCGAGAATCAAAACATGACCTCTCTGGACAGAAGTTTAAACCATGGAGCAATTGCTCATTTTTTTATTTCTAAAAAATATTGTTTGATCCCGCCCCTTTTCACAGCGCCGTACAACCGAATTTCACAAGCTCAAACTCTAGTGTGACCGCAGCTTTAAGAAACTCTTGTTATTCATAGTGAGTTAGGAATTATCTCATTGGTGAATCATGTTTTAGCTAATGCTGGACCAGCCGTGGACCATCATAAGCATGTGATCCTCTCGAAAGTAGTTTATAAATAAACTTCACTTGAATGAACAGCCAAACTACATGAAAAAGCTGCCGTTTTGAATATACCCGTGTTTGTGTGGACAAGGGCTCATTGTTGAGGACTCTGCTCTCCATTGTGAAGCTTCATGTGAGTGTTGAGGCTTCTTTTACACTTAAAGCCCTTTCCGGGACTTCCGGTTTGGCTGCAGAGGGAAATGGCAGGTTGAGCGCTTAGCTCTCGCAAGTCGGCGTTATATTTACCCCCGTGTAATTATTTTAGATTTTTAAAAAGTGATTTTCCTTCATTGATATGACGGGGGGAAAGAAAGGCAGAGGTAAAGGGGCGCAAAGTACAACGAGTAACCACCCACACCGTGCAGGCCTAGACGAGGAGGACGACATGCGGGAAGAAGAGGACCGACAAAATGGAGGCGAATCAACATCTGAGAATGTGTCCACGGGGCTTGAAACCTTAAGCAAACAGATCAGCGATCTGAAGTCGGAACTTAAGGAAGACTTAAAAACATTCAAAGACGAAATTAAGCATGATATGAGAGAAGAGTTCATTGAGTTCAAACAAGAAGTTAACCAGCAACTTTCAACGAACATGCTAACCATGCAAGAACACGGTAGGAAAATTAACGAGATGGAGACGCGGATCGATGACACCGAAACATGGAGTGCGGAGGCCAACTCCGCCCTTCAACAGGCAATAAAGGATCAACAGAAACTAGAAGACAGGTTGAACGATATTGAATCGAGGGCTCGACGAAACAATATCAGGATCCATGGTGTACCAGAGAACGCTGAACAAGGCTCGGTGATAGAATTTGTTGAAAAAATGCTCCGCTCCGAATTTGAGCTCGGCGACGTGGACTTGCAAATACAACGCGCGCACAGAGCCCTGGCGCCTAGACCGGGCCCAAACTCGCGTCCGTGGTCCATTATAGTAAATTTCCAGCAGTACAGCATCAAGGAGATGGTTATTCAAAAAGCCTGGCGAAAGAAAATCATGATGGAAGATAAACCGCTGTTTTTCGACCATGACTATACAGCCACCGTTCTCCATCAGCGCAAAGCGTACGCCAATATTAAAAAGGCTCTTAAAGAAAAGGGCATCCGTTTTCAGACGCCCTTCAATCGGATACGCATTCACTGGGAAGAAGGAGTGCAGGTGTACGGCAGTGGCGGGGAGGCAGCGCAGGAGCTGCGTCGGCGGGGATACAGCGTGGAGATGCCCGTGAGACCGCCGGGTAAGAGCCACCTGTTGGATCGTCTCCAGCGGGCTACATCGTGGCAGCGAGTGGGATCAACCACGAGTGTGGACACTGCCAGAAGAGCTAAAGAACGCCTACGGGAATTTGAACATGGTCGCAGCAATGTTTAAAAACCCACGTTATAGCAACCCTTTACATAATGATGTTTAATGTATGTGCGCCGGCTGGCGGGATGACGAGGTCAGCTGTGCCATTGGACACACGTAAGTGATCTATGATACACTCTGTAGCGGACTCATTGGTGAGGGGGCCCTTTCCGGGAGAGAGGATTTCCCCCTCCTCAACTGAAAACGTGAGAACGCTCTTCAGACTTTGGAAGTCTTTATTCTTTTCTGTTATAATGCTTGTTCTAAGCAGTTCTTGGCTTGTTTCTGTGTTACAGTTTATTTTATTTAAGGTTTGCCTGTGGAAACATAGTGGTGTAAGAATGACTCTTTTTGATGATGGTACAGTCTACTGAGGTTAAGCTAATGTCTTTAAACGTGAACGGTTTGGGTAACCCAATTAAAAGGTCAAAGGTATTGACAAAATTTGAAAAAGAGAAAGCAGATATTATTTTTATGCAAGAAACTCATCTCTCTCAACAAGAGCATGAGAAATTAAAGAGATTTGGCTTTAAAAATACTTATTACAATTCATATGAGCATTCACATAGAAGGGGAATTGCTATTCTTGTTGCTAATAAATTTAAATTCGAATTATATAAGGAAATAAAAGAAAAGGATGGGAGATATCTTATTGTTAAGGGTAAAATTGAAGAGGAGTTAATAACTTTAGTAAATGTATATGCTCCACCCGATACTAGTAAACTGTTCTTCAAATCATTAATGGATGTAATTGTACTGGAAGCAGAGGGTATTTGTATATGTGGTGGAGATTTCAATGTGGTACTAAACCACCAGTTAGACACAACTAATAGCAAAAGAAATGGGAGCAAAATATCAAAATTAATTAACACAGCCTGGGATGACATAGGATACTGCGATGTCTGGCGACATATTAATCCATCTCTCAAAAACTACACTCATTACTCAGCTCCCCACCGTACATACTCTAGGATTGATTATTTTTTTATGCCAAAAAATGACTGTTATAGGGTGAAAGATTGTAGCATTGGAGTAGCTGAGGTCTCTGACCACAGCGCTTTGTACCTGACAGTTCAAATAGAAGGAAGGAAGAGAAAGACAGGTTGGAGGTTGAATGTGGGTTTGTTAAATAACAAAGCAAATACAGAACAGATAAAATTAAATATAAAAGAATATATTAGGATAAATGATAATGGAGAGGTAGACCCATCCATAGTATGGGACTCATTGAAGGCTGTGGTGCGTGGGAATTTGATTGCACTATCAGCGCAAAATAAAAAAAAGAGAATTATGGAGTACAATACCCTAACATCAGACTTATTAAATGTGGAGCAACAACACAAAATAAACAGGGATCCAAACCTACTATCACGTATGCAGCAAATAAGGAAACAGATTAACAGCCTGTTGGAACAAGATGTTGAGAAGAAAGCTCGATTCTATAAGCAGACATATTACGAATCCGGCCCTAAAGCAGCAAAATTGCTTGCCCGACGCTTACGTAAACAAGAAGTTGATAGCACTATTCATAGAATACGAGACCCACAAACAAATAATTTGGTTTATCATCCACAGAAAATAGAGGACATTTTTCTAAATTATTATAAACAACTGTATACGGATGCTTCTAACTCTAAAATGGAAGCGACAAGAAATTTTCTTAATGAACTAGATTTACCAAGTATAGGCAAAATACAAAATGATTTCATTACAGCAGATTTCACACTAGAAGAGATAAATAATGCGATTGGGAGACTAAAAACATCTAAAACACCAGGTAGCGACGGCTTTCCAGCCGAGTGGTATAAAACTTCTAAAGAAATACTAGCCCCACTTCTATTAAAAACATTTAACTGGATTAAAACAGAATGTAAACTTCCACCTTCATGGAACGAGGCTATCATCTCAGTACTCCCAAAGGAGGGTAAGGACAGGGAATTTAGCGGCAATTATAGGCCCATTTCAATTCTTAATATAGATTATAAGATATATACATCAATTATAGCCAAAAGATTAGAGACTATCCTTCCTGAATTAATTGACAAGGATCAGACAGGATTCATAAAAAGCCGTCAAACACATGATAATATTAGGAGGACGCTGCATCTTATAGATAAAATAGAAAGGGAAAATAAGACAGCAGTATTACTAAGTCTGGATGCCGAAAAGGCCTTTGATCGGGTCAACTGGGAATTTCTTTACCAAACTTTGGTTAGATTCGGCTTCAATAAACATTTTGTTTATTGCCAAAATAAAAATTAATGGGTCATTATCTCCATCGTTTAGTTTACAAAGAGGAACTAGACAGGGCTGTTGCCTTAGTCCCACATTATTTGCTGTTTATATTGAACCCCTGGCCCAGGCAATCCGTCAACATGAACAAATACAAGGCATTACAATAGGACATAAAGATCATTTAATTAGTTTATTTGCAGACGATGTCTTGATCCATTTAACAGATCCTGAGGCTTCCCTCCCTGTACTGATGGAGTTCCTCGACGAATTTAACTTCTTTGCTGGGTACAAACTAAATATTGCGAAGACACAACTTTTGTCATTTAATTACAAACCTTCTGAGGAAATCAGACATAGATATAATTTAAAATGGGACATGAAAGAAATAAAATATTTAGGGGTGATTATTACAAAAAACCTGAGTAGTCTGTACGGTGCAAACTATAATGTGATTAACCAGAGTATTAAAAGCGATATGGAACGGTGGTCTACCTACCCATTGGATTTTGCTAGTAAGATAAACGTCATCAAAACAAACATATTACCTAGACTACTATACCTATTTCAAGCCCTGCCAATAGAGATACCTAAACATCAGTTTATAATCTGGAACAAACTTATTTCCAGGTTTATTTGGGATGGAAAGAAGCCTAGAATAAGATACACAACACTCCAGTTGTCCAAGCAAAAAGGAGGAATGGCCCTGCCGAATCTCAAAGATTATTTTTACGCAGCTCAGTTCCGTCCACTTTTTCTTTGGTGTAACAACAATTATTTTGCCAGATGGAAAGAAATTGAGACATATACGGCGGGTTATCAGATTCAGTCAATTCTTGGAGAAAAAGAAATCCCTTCGGTAGTCAAAAGTCAATTGGATTCAATAACCTCTGGAGCAGTGGAGTTTTGGTTTGAGTTTACTAGACAATTTAAATTAAGCAAAGACCAAAAAGTTCTTCGATGGATAGCCTTTGACACTCAATTTAAACCAGGTGAAAGCGACGCCACATTTAAGCAATGGGCAACAAAAGGCATTAGTGCAATATGTACAGTATTGGAAAACAAGGAATTACAGACTTTCCAAACACTCAAAGAAAAACTTTCTCTTACTAATCGGGACTTATTTAGGTTTATACAATTCAGAGATTATTTTTACAGAGAAATAAAAATGGAAACGTCACACGAAATTAGCCCAGTTGTAAAGATTATGATGAATGCTTACAAATCAGATAGTAAATGTGCAAAAATAATCTCTAGTTTTTACGTAAGTATTATGGAAAGTAAGACCAACTCAACATTATACCTTAAATCAAGGTGGGAAAAAGAATTGAATGTAGAAATTCTACCAGAGGTATGGTTAGATATGTGCGAAATTCAACATTCCTCCACAAGCTCACAACAACTGAGGGTATTCAATTGGAAGAATTTGGTACGATTCTTTATAACACCTAAAATCAGCAGTAAAGCTTCTTCTACACCCCAGCAATGTTGGAGAGAATGTGGCTGCTTAGAAGCACACCATACACACATTTTTTGGGGATGCGAAAAACTGAAGCCATTTTGGAATGATGTGCACTTAACCTTAACAAAGGTGCTTGGGTATGAGATTCCATTTACATGTATTGTCCTGTACTTGGGTCATATTTCACTGGTTACACTTCAGGAGGATCGATACCTGGTAAAAATACTCCTTACAGCAGCCAGGAAAACCATAACCAGAAGCTGGTATAAGCCTGATTCACCTAAACAACAACAATGGCTTGATGTAATTCAGGAAATAAGGACATTGGAACATATGACTGGTGTGTTACGTTTGAAGGTGGACTTGTATGCCAAAAGATGGCAAAAATGGATAATTTACATTGACAAATCATTAGGGACTGGCTCTCAGACTGTACTCGCTTAAGTTTCAGACATATAAGTCAACTGTGCCTATTCTTATGTACCCAATTGCCTTCCTTTTTGTATAAACCATGTTTTTTTTTTTTCTCTTTTTATTTACTTATTTATTTTTCTACAGTATTCTTAACACAGGCTCTGTTTCTATCTTATTTTATTTATTTATCTATTATTGTTTTGTTGTTGTTGTTTTTTTTTTATTGTTCTAGTTATTTGCTTGTTATTGAAATGGCTTGTCAAATCTGACTCAAATTAGCCTTTTCTACTATTTGTAATATTGCATTTGATTGTAATCAATTATGACCTACTAAAAAATCAATAAAAATTAAAGTAAAAAAAAAAAGACACTTTGATGATCCAAGGACTCCAGATTGGAGTTTGTGGTAAATCCTGATTGGATGCCTATTTACTCATTAATGGATATATAAAAGTTGTTTAGCTAGCTAACCCAGGACGCTATGACTACTCGGAAGTCCTCATGTCAAGACCTGCCATCTCATTGATTCTTTAACCTTATGGTTTTGTTTTGCATTACTTATATTATGTAGTTAAAGTGTTGTTGTGATTTATATCCTAAGTTCTTTATCTTCATTATTATCCCTAGACATTTGTTGGTTGCTTTGATTAATTGTTCTATGAGTTACATTTTATAATAAATAATTTGCGTTCAGGCTATTTTGTTGGCTCATCTCTCTTTTATCTTTAATGACTCAAACAGGCGGGTCATAACACTTTGTAAAATGTGTCCCGTTGTATCCGAGATCTTGTCCTTTCAGTGAGGACCATAGGTGAGAGTAGGAACGTAGATTGAGCAGTAAATAAAGAGTAAAGAATATTAGTAAAGTAATAAGTAAAGAATATTACCTTTCATCTCAGCTCCTTTACCACAACAGACAATCACATCAACTGCATTATTGCTGCCGCTGCACCGATCCATCTTTTAATCTCACATTCCATTCCTCATAAAAAAGGACTCCCCTTCAAACAAGATGGCCACCTTTTTCCAGTCAAATTCTGACTTAGAGGAGCTGTTTCTTTCCCTGTCATGTCACACTCAGCAGCAAACTGTCCCACTGCATGCTGAAGGTTATTATTAAAATGATTTATACTTTTGAGATCAGCCTCGAAAATAACATTTACAAAATGAAATGAATAAGTGATGTTTTATAAACAAATTTCGGTAGGAGCATGATTAGTGTTTGACGAGGCTAATTCATCACACACACAATCATTCTATTATCCAATCAGCTCAAGAGCAAACCCCTATAAATAGTCAAACACGTCATACCTCTGTTTTCTCTCGACTTCAGCGTTGGCACATGTTGGAGAAAAGGAATTTATTTTTATTATTGGTTTTATTATTTTTTATTAGAAAAATGTTTAGACTAACAACAGATTAATCAATCTTTCTCTTTTGTATTATAAAACATCTTGACCAGACAAACTTCCTTTTTTTTACTGTGCTGCATACTTTTTAGAAGAACTGCTGACAAGTGGAAAAGCAGAATAAGAATAAATTGAGGGTGGGGGCCTTTGTTCCAGAACTATAGTCTAGACATGTCACAAGTTGTCCTGATGCTTGTAGAAGTTGTGAAATATATTAAAGATGCACGGAAGTGTTCAGTTTTGGTATGTAGAGAAAGGTTACAGAAAGAGGAAGTAATGTCCAGGGGTTGCAAAGAGCCAAGGGACTGCAGAATGACTGATAAGTGACGTTAAACCAAAACTCCACCTGTTAAGGTCAGAAGGTAAATCAGGATTTAGCAGAAGATTGTCTCAAGTAGGGAAGGTATTACTCTAAATGGTGTTTAACTCTTGAAAGGTCTCCTCATCAGCTCGGCTAGCTCAGTTGGTAGAGCATGAGACCCTTAATCTCAGGGTCGTGGGTTCGAGCCCCACGTTGGGTGTTTCTGTTGCCTCTCTCTCTCAGCAAACTTTCATTAGGGTTCATATAGCAGACCTTTTGAAACAAAGTTCCGCCTTTCTACCACTGTAGGTGACTTCTTACTAAGTCTCTGTGGTGCAATCGGTTAGCGCGTTCGGCTGTTAACTGAAAGGTTGGTGGTTCAAGCCCACCCAGGGCCGAATTAGGCATTTTGCTGCCTTGCAACTGCTAACACGTGCACTGGGCATATATCCAGGGCCACATTCTGTCCAGCGTTACAAGATGAAATCAGGATTTAGCAGAAGATTGTCTCAGGTAGGGAAGGTATTGCTGTAAACGGTGTCTAACTCTTCAAATGGCTCCTCATCAGCTCGGCTAGCTCAGTCGGTAGAGCATGAGCCTCTTAATCTCAGGGTCGTGGGTTAGATCCCCACGTTGGGCATTTCTGTTACCTCTCTCTCTCTCTCAGCAAACTTACATTAGGGTTCATATAGCAGACCTTTTGAAACAAAGTTTCGCCTTTCTACCACAGCTAACACTTGCACTGGACATAGATCCTGGGCCTCATTCTGTCCAGCGTTTCAAGATGAAATCAGGATTTAGCAGAAGATTGTCACGGGTAGGGAAGGTATTACTGTAAACGGTGTCTTTCTCTTCAAATGGCGCCTTATCAGCTAGGCTAGCTCAGTCGGAAGAGCATGAGACTCTTAATCTTAAGGTCGTGGGTTAGATCCCCACGTTGGGCATTTCTGTTGCCTCTCTCTAACAGCAAACCTTCATAAGGGTTCATATAGCAGACCTTTTGAGACAAAGTTCCGCCTTTCTACCACTGTAGGTGACCTTTTACTAAGTCTCTGTGGTGCAATCGGTTAGCGCGTTAGACTGTTAACAGAAAGGTTGGTTGTTCAAGCCCACCCAGGCACAAATTAGGCATTTTGCTGCCTTGCAACTGCTAACACGTGCACTGGGCATATATCCAGGGCCACATTCTGTCCAGCGTTACAAGATGAAATCAGGATTTAGCAGAAGATTGTCACGAGTAGGGAAGGTATTACTGAAAACGGTGTCTAGCTCTTGAAAGAGCTTCTCATCAGCCCGGCTAGCTCAGTCGCTAGAGCATGAGACTCTTACATTCACATTTACATTTAGTCGTTTAGCAGAAGCTTTTATCCAAAGCGACTTACAAATGAGGACAAGGAAGCAATTTACACAACTATAAGAGCAACAATGAATAAGTGCTATAGGCAAGTTTCAGGTCTGTAAAGTCTAAGAAGGAAAGTATTAGTAGTATTAGTATTTTATTTTATTTTATTTTTGTACAGTTAGTGTGATATCCAGAGAGGCAATTGCAGATTAGGAAGTGAAGTGGAGACTTAATAGTTGAGTTTTTAGTCGTTTCTTGAAAATAGCGAGTGACTCTGCTGTTCTGATGCAGTTAGGGTTCATTCCACCAACTGGGCAGATTAAGTGCGATTGTTCGCGAAAGTAATTTCTTCCCTCTTTGGGATGGAACCACGAGGCGACGTTCATTCACAGAACGCAAGTTTCTGGAGGGCACATAGATCTGCAGAAGTGAGTGCAGATAAGAAGGAGCAAGGCCAGAAGTCACTTTGTAGGCAAACATCAGAGCTTTGAATTTGATGCGAGCAGCAACTGGCAGCCAGTGCAAACGGACTAGCAGTGGAGTGATATGTGCTCATTTAGGTTCATTGAAGACCACTCGTGCTGCTGCGTTCTGGAGCAGCTGAAGAGGCTTGATAGAGTTAGCTGGAAGCCCAGCTAGTAAAGAGTTGCAGTAATCCAGTTTGGAGAGATCAAGAGCTTGAACAAGGAGTTGAGCTGCATGTTCAGATAAGAAGGGTCGGATCTTTCTGATGTTACAGAGTGCGAATCTGCACGATCGAGCAGTTCTGTAAATGTGGTCAGAGAAGTTTAGTTGGTCATCAATCGTTACTCCAAGGCTTTTCACCATTTTGGATGCAGTAATGGTTGCCCCATCCATCTGGATTAAAAAGTTATGGTGTAGAGTCGGGTTGGCAGAAACTACAAGCATTTCTGTTTTTGCGAGGTTCAGCTGAAGATAATGATCTTTCATCCAGTGTGAAATATCCAACAGGCAGGCTGAGATTGAAGAAGATTTCTATTCTCTCAGTGTGAAGTATTTTCTAAGTGTAAAGCAGTTAATTTTCTCTTCACAAAATGTATGTAGTGTTTGCAGCAAACATGCCATCCTGTGTTAAAAATAAAGTGATATGTCTGTGTAAGATGAGTATGCCTGCACAGGAGCAACACTAGGAGAAGGCTGAGTGACTGATTGTGTAGAATAACTGAATATGTAAAGCACTGATTATATATGTTAAATACTTGAAGGTATGTATGATACCTTGTATGAAGGTATATGTGTCAGAAGTTGGAATGAGTAACATATTATCAAGTTATTATCCTATCATAACAATGTATGTAAACACTTAGTTCCTTTGCATAAGTTGCATCTATGGAGAGAGAACTTTGGTGTCAAAACAGTTGCTGACATAGACCTGTAACATCTCTGTTGACATGAGCTAGTGGGCTGAGAGCCAAGAATAGCAGGACCCCTTAGACTAAAAACCTATTCAAAAATGGTCAAGAGTGAAAAAGAGACTTAGGGGTGTGTCAAATAATCCTGTATAAAAATTGTAACAAACACAGATATTTCAGAAGGTGTCCAGGAGAGACTTCAGAATGCTCTGGGGTCTGCTCTGCTCTTTCTCGGCTTTATTATGGAGAATAAAGTCTATTTTCTGATATTCAAAACCTCTGGTCTAATAATTTCTAATTTATAAGACGTCGAATTTACGACAAATGGCGCCCAACGTGGGGCTGGAAAGAGACGAACGGGTGACACTGGACATGCTGGGGCTTGGAGGAAAAACACAAATATGTGGCCACTGTCAGGGATCTGATCAAGGCAAACAGAAGACACAAATGCAGGTCCTTCACAGTTTATTCAAATATAAGCAAAATAGCAAACTCAGAGGGGAAAAAGGTTCTTCAACAAAAACAGCTCCGGAGAGGAAAATTAGATGTTCAATAGCTTCAGTATGGAGGATTCTCAAAAACTTCCAGAGGGAAAAAACTTAAACGTAAACTCTCCGTAGAGGAAAAAAGTCTTAGAAAACTAAAGTCAGAAAAAAGGGAAAAAAGTAACAAAATTGTCCAAAAAATCCAACAAAAAAAACAAGGAACAAAAACCTCTTCGTAGAGAGGACAGGCTTCTCCCAGAGGGTGTAATAATAGGTACCGCCGGCAGGGGGCGATACCGCTGGGTTGCGTTTCCTGGGCCGCGACACCCGCGAGGAAGAGTGAGCGCTGCGGGGCTGGAGGAGGACGAAAAATGGATAGCTGAAGCGGAGAGAAGAGACAGGCGAGCAGCAGGAATGAAACTAAACAGGAACGGGCCTGGTAGCAGAAAAAGGCAAAATCAAAGATGTAGACCGGGATTCAGAAACAACAGGAAAAAGGCTGACTGGACAGGACCGGGAGATCGAGGGAAACACGAGAAGGGCAAACAACAATCTGACACAGGACAGCGCTAAGGGAAGGAATAAATAGAGGGAGAAATCAAGAAGAACAGGTGAGTGACATTAACTTAATAACGTAATAGCTTAAACAGGAGGATGGGCGTGGAATTAGAGAGTAAACAGAAGGCATGTGGCGGAGGATCAAAACAAAACATGCTAGGGAAAGGCACATAGATAATACAAACAAAACAACAACAACCAGTGGCCCAGATGATCAAACCGAGGACATGACAGGCCACAATAAAAAACGGTAAGCAATTTTAAGCTTATACGTTTGTGTTTTTTCTGCCAAGGACCTGCTTGTAACGGTAAAAAGTCACTTGAACTGTTTCTCCAGCTATAACGAACTACAAGTAAAACTAAAAAAGTAAAAGTAAACATAAAAAAGGAAACAAGGGTTTTGAATACCAGAAGATTGTTATTTTGCATGCAAATGATCTGTGTTTTCCTAAGAGGGCCTTGATGGATAGGATAAACGTTAACTAGTAACTGTTACTCATGTTTGGGAAATTTTTAATAATGAAGAATATGCATAGAGCATTTATAAGTTTTAAGAGGAAGTTCTTAAAGTGTGGTGACAGTTAAGAGATTAAAACAGATTAATAAAGTAGAAAGAAGCGCGCAAAGACCTCGGAGTACCCGTTCTGTTTTAATAATGATAAATATTATTATTCAGGAGGTTGGGGGAAAAAAGGCAAAAACCCTGTAAAATGCTATTTTTACTGAAGAGCAGTAAAGAGAGGAGCAGAAGTAACAGGTCACTCAAGAGGAGTGTAGTATAGTGTATTTATTTAATTGTAAGTATTTGTGTATTTGTCTGTGTTGGACTGAAGATACTGGTATGCAGAAGCTACCACCCTTGCTCTAGAGAGACTAGAATAGAGGTGAGGTTCAGGTTACACAGCGTAAGAGATGAGTTAGGATGAGTGAGAAGTATGATTGTGTTTAGAAGTATGGTTGCAATAAGAGTGAGTTTAAAAGAATTATCATTGTTATATTATAAGATAAAAAGGACTGCATATGTTGTGTGATTTAAGAACAATAAGATAGAGAGTGATGCAGTTTAGGGAAGAGATTTTGATACAGAGGAGGATTAAGCCTTATAAGATTAATTGAGATCATATTGCATTTGAAAGACACAGACTAAAAACAAGAATATACTAGTTAAACATTTTTCTGAATAATCTCTGTGTCTTTGAAGTGTTTTTAAGTATGAACTAGGCTAAGAGGGGACTGAAATTCCTGACATGTTGACAGTCTGGAAGAAGGTCTGGTTCAGGAGTGGTAAGAATCTGTCTATTTTAAGAACAAAAGTTTCACAGGACAGATAGAAGCTACAGAGTAAAGATATATTATAAGGTATTAAATAAATAGTAATATTATAAAGTAATATAAGGTAAATGAAATAAGGAATTACCAATGATAGAATTAGATTTAATAAACAGAGTTGTGTAATAAAAAACGCAACTAGAAGATATATTAATAAATATTAAGAAATAAAAAACTGAAGCATAGAAATTACTATATATGGATATAAATATTTATATTGATCAGGAAATAAATTTCAGTATGAAAAAAATAGATAAGTTAATAATTTGAGTAAATAAAGAATAAGAAGAAAAAACTTTAATGAATATTGATTAATTGAAGAGTTAATGATCAAATGTTTAAGGAAAATAAGTTTAAAGAA
Organism: Danio rerio; assembly: GCF_052040795.2. Lineage (NCBI taxonomy): Eukaryota > Metazoa > Chordata > Actinopteri > Cypriniformes > Danionidae > Danio > Danio rerio. The sequence continues at coordinate 59,415,053 of NC_141024.2, forward strand.
AAATGAATTAGGAAAATCTATGAGACAAAAATGCTCATTTTTGAAAGGGAAAAGAAGCATAGGAAAATGGAGAAAAAGGAAGTCCAAACATTGTTTAATGGAATAAAAAGAGAAGATGTTTAAAAATTTATATTAAACAGATAAGATAAAAATTACAAAAAACAGTAACATTTTGAAGAAAACAAGATTTAGCTTTAAAAGATAAAATTATGTTTAAGTGCACTAAAAAATTGTTGTGGCTTAAGTTGACTTGTCATCTGTCTTAAAGTCAGCTACAGGCTGTCATTGTGAGCCAACAGCTATTTGTAGTAAAAGCAGTGAGTTAGATATAAAGCATAGACACTGAGGAGACATTAAAGAACATCATAGTGAGTTCAAAAATGTTGTAGTTAATATTTTATGTACTTAAAAAGTGATTGAGAATTACAAATTGCATTTCTGTTAGGAAAAATGCTTTAAGTAAACAAATATGTGGAGTTAAATTAGTACTATGAACTCTAAGCTATTGCAGTAAGGATTTTGAACAGTTATATCAGATGTAAGCACCATGTAGTGCTGGTGAATTAAAAACAGAAATGTTAGAGAAATTACATAATGTAAGATTTAATGTAACTAGTGAGGAAGCACTAGAATAAATTAATAAAAATAAGTGAAGCACAATCTGAAGCCAAAAAACAAATTTATTATAAGGACATTTAACAAATAGAAAATTAAGCATATTTACATATGATAAAAATTATTGAGAATTAGAAAAAATAAGTTGTTAAACAGCAAACAAAATAAATAAATTAATGAATTAATAAAAACAAATTGGATAAAAGGAGTCTTTATTTGATGAAGGAAAAAATGGGAAAGAAGAAAAAAAAAAGAAAAAAATAAGATTTATTAAGTCATGAGCTAAATTCTATATATATTAATTAAGAGGACATAGGGATAGGGAACTTTGGGGGACTGTAGTCTCGTACCTACCAGACATCTCTAAGTGTACTGGCAAATGGAAAGGTGTGTGAAAAAACACAAAGAGCAAAATGGCTGTGGACACTTGTGACATGAACTTTATGCCCAGGATTTACTGAGGACTGAAAAAGCTACATTTGTTCAGAGACATTCAAAAGAGACACTAACAAGAGACTGATGAACTGATCAAAAAGAAAAAACGCTCCACCAGAACTTTACATCAGCTGAGTCAAAGAAAGAAGCCAGCCCAAAGAGATAGGGGGAAAAACTGTGCCCTGATATGAAGAAATGTCAGGACACCACAGAAGCACCAATCTGTGAGCTAGTTGTCTCAGGTTGCGAGGGGGGATAGTCTGACAGTCCACCTCAAAGTAGCTCCTATAGTCCAAATTAAGTTCAAGCATTACAGAAGGAAAATTAAGAACAAAAGTGTAGCTACCCATTCTTGTATCAAATCAGACTCCTGTCAATTTGAGAGAAATTATTATCATGCAAATATTTAAGTAAGAAAAAGTGTTATAAGGAAATTCTACAGTGAAACTTTAAATGTGTAATGTTGAAATTATAAATTATGATGAATGTTAAATAATTTAGGTTTAAGTTTTAATAGGTTTAATCATAAAGGTCCTTAAACATAGAAGGATAAATTACAATGCAGGAGACTAACTAAAGAAAAAGAAAAAGCTTTTGATAAGGCAATAATATCTAAGCATAATCTTATTGTGAATGACCTAAATCAAGATTGGATATTGAAAACTGGAAAAATTCAAATCTAGAAAAATGATTTATAGTTAAAGGAAAGATTGAAATAACAATTTGAAATAAATTCACAGGACATAAGGTCAAAAAGTAACAGTTCTAAATTACTATAAGAAAAATTGAAAGAGAAAAGTGTTTAAGAAAAAGATAATGTTTTACATGAAAACATATGTGAAGAATAATTAGAAGAAAATATTAAGGAATAATAGTTAAAACAGAGCAAAAAGGAACCTACAAAACATACAGTAAGTTTTAGTCAGCTGATAAAAAAGTGCATCAAAATTGTATGAACAACAATTGAGGGGAATGCCTTAGGAAATAATTGTCAGCCCAAAGAAAATAACTCAAAGACAAAAAAGGAATTAATATATAGATCAGAAAATAAATTAGTAAAGGAAAGAAGTGTCAAATTCCAACTAAATGATTGTCATTACAGGACTGAGATGCAGATGAAATCAGCCAGCATAGTCAGGGTTAAAATTAAATCAGATGTAGATCTGCCCAGAAAGAAAAACACTAGATGCTGAAATAGGTATAAAACTCCATTGAAAAGTGTAAAAATAGGAGCATTAATAGAAACATTTACTGTAATAAACAATCTCTCCTAGACATTTCTATTTAAATTTAAATTTAAGAGTAATAAATTATAAGTAACTAATAATATTTAATTGAAGTTAATTTGATAATTAAAATAAATGGTTAATCAAGACAGATAAAAGAGGCTTAATTTTGATAATATGATTTAAGAGCAATCAATAGGAGAAGATTTTCCAGTTCATATTGTTTGTGGAGATATGTTCTTTTGGATGGTAAATGTATTACTATTAATGTATTGTATTATTATTAAGTGCTTAGTTTCTATTGAGTTTATTTTAGGTAACTACCAGAGGAGGGTAGAAACTTGTTTGTACTTGTGCAGCTTGATGACTAGCAAATACTGTATACACCAGAACGCATAAGGGTTATAATAAGGGAGAAGATCTTAGGATGGACACTGTCACAATATGTGGATGATTGAATTATCTACAGCTTCACAAAGATCTAGTTCAATTAAAAGACTTGGCTGGAGACCAGTGCTCCAAACAGTGAGAGATGATGACTGTTTTTGGTGTTGACTGGATAGAGAATTATTCCGTAAACAAGCACAGTTGAGAAACTATGATGAGTAGATGATTAGAGATGGTACCAGAAGCAAATTATGAAGCAGGAACAGTTATTCATTTGTGACGAAAGAAGTACTTCCAAGGATTTGAAACACCAGCAGAAATAAGTTCATAAAAGGTTTGCATTCATAAAGTAATTAAAATCAAAGTTAAAAAGTGATTAATAAATAAAACCATCTAAATGAAAAATTGTGAATAAAGCAAAAGAGAGAGTAATTGTATTATGCTCAATTACCAGAAATGGCTGAAAGAGATGAAGATGATCCATCAAGGCCAACGCTCAATGAAATATGTGAAAATAATAAACTTAATGGGTTTAATGTGTTAACAAGTGCATTGGTGAATGATGGCATGGAAACTGACAGAAACAGGCATCTAACACTGCATTGCATGAACTGCTATTGGGTCGACCCTTGCAAGAAACCACATGAAACTTTGCATAAAACCTTGCATATAATCTCACCTATAACCTTGCACATAACCTCTTGGAATGGTTTGTGTAATGTGTAAAGCGATATCTGTGCAGGAAACCAGAAAGGAGTCATGTGAGAGAGCAGTGATACAAGGTCCAATTGGTCCAGCTGATCGAGTCTATCTGTGGATGTTCTGGAAAAAGGAGAGAGCTCAGGAGGAAAGGACCATATCTGGATGAGGGCAAATCCAACAGCTGCCAAAGTGGATGCCATTAATGGGGTACCAATGCCTCAAAGGAGCGAAAGGAAACAACTCCAGCAAGGGAAAGCTGACCGGAAACAGAGGAGCCTGAATATTACAAAGCTCTAAACTACTAAGTGCAACGTGTGGAAGGAGAAGTTAATCAGAACAAAGTAAAGAGTGATTCTGATAATATGCCTGAATACCACATACAGAAGTGCCACAAGTCAAGGGATAATGAATGCACAACTGCAGATTTCAAAACTCAGACTCTTAACCACACATCTCCATCAACATCTATTAAAGTCAAGTGAAGATGCTGATAGCTTAGAAGAAGAGAAACAAGGATGACCAAAGATCAAGATCAACATTTGATACTTTTTATGTTTGTATATTGAATTTGTTTGCATATTGCTTTTATGGTTCCTATATATAATATCACTTCAGTATATTCTACATGAGTGTGAAAACCAGCAGCTAGCACTGAACCAACTGAATACTTATGCTTAAAACATTGTTGTCTTTGATGTGTTAAGAGAAAAAAACAGAGTACAGTCTTTTACTTCCTTCAAATCAAAAGAGAGGGGAGATGTTCGGCTGGACTTCTGTCAAAGTACAGTGGCATAATCTAGTTAATTGATAACAGATATGTGGCTTATATCAGTCACTAGATAGAGGTAATTAAGAGAACTGGATTATGAAATTGCACTTTGGGTTAAAAGACAATAAAATTAAGACTAAAGTCTTAAGAGGAGGGATTGAAGAAGATTTCTATTCTCTCAGTGTGTAGTATTTTCTAAGTGTAAAGCAGTTAATTTTCTCTTCTCAAAATGTATGTAGTGTTTGCAGCAAACATGCCAGCATGTGTTAAAAATACTGTGTAATATGAGTATGCCTGCACAGAAGCAACACTAGGAGAAGGCTATTACTGAATGGCTGATTGTGTAGAATAACTGAATATGTAAAGCACTGATTATATATGTTAAATACTTGTATGAAGCTATATGTGGCAGAAGTTAGAATGAGTAACATATTATCAAGTTATTATCCTATCATAACAATGTATGTAAACCCTTAGTTCCTTTGCATAAGTTGTATTTATACTTTGCTGACATAGACCTGTAACATCTCTGTTGACATGAGCTGGTGGGCTGAGAGCCAAGAATAGCAGGACCCCTTAGACTAGAAAAGCTATTCAAAAGTGGTCAAGCGTTAAAAAGAGACACAAAGGGGTGTGTCATAATTACCTGTATAAAGATTATGGAGAACACAGATACTTTAGAAGGTGTCCCGGAGAGACTTCAGAATGCTCTGGGGTCTGTTCTGCTCTTTCTCGGCTTTATTATGGAGAATAAAGTCTATTTTCTGATATTCAAAACCTCCGGTCTGATAATTTCTAATTGATGAAAAGTCGA